>NC_051154.1:434918956-434972562 GCF_013339745.2 Dermacentor silvarum
TGATAGATAAGTTATGGGTAATAATTATTTTAATGAGTTATCGATTTTTGTAATATTTTTCCCGATTTCTGGAACCACATTTTAAGGCCACTTCAAAAGGAGACATATAGGCTTTCGCCTTAAAATAAGTTGTATCCAGCCTGCTCCCCCCCCCCCTGCCCCTATTAACATCCTAATCTGAGGACCTTACGATATTGTGGAATAACTATAATAAAGAAAGAGCAGGAAGAGAGGTGACCACTGTGTGGAAAAACATCTGTTATAGGCTGCACTCAACATCAGGCCGGCAATGAGCTGCATGTTGGGCTGCTGCATGCACCCCTAAAACACCGCAGTGATGGGGTAATCTGGACACCTACACGTTTTGGGCGTAGCCCTGCTTGAATTTTGCAGCCCGCCACTCGATTATTCTTGATCTGTGCACTTACGGAGAAAATGCAAAGGCTTAAATATATCGGCGCCGGTGAGTATGACACTTAATGAAACACCGCTGACACAGAATTTGTTTCTTTTCAAACATCAATTATACAATACAACATGAGTAATAGCCAACGGATATACAAAGTACTGATGTCAATGAAGTGGAATGTTCGGTATAAAGCTTTTGGCATTGGCGGCAGCCCGTCCTGAGCATCTTCGATCTACTACCTGCCTTCCTGTGGGCACTCTTATCGTCAGTGTTTTTCGACGAAATCCGCTCGACCGACCCGTGCCCGCTTCTAGCTTCGCGACTCTGACGGGACACTATCTGCGCAATCGCAGTTCGACGCATCGCAGCCTGATATATTTGGGGGTCTCCTCAGTCAGCGGTCTTTTGGCAGTGGCGGCAGCATCTGGAAACACGTCTGATTCTGTGTACACTGCTGTTGCAGGTTAGTGATTTTTGGCATATTGCTTGTATTGCTGCAGTTTTCTCTTATTTTAGCTGTCGCTGCTGCCACTGCTGCATTGCTGCTATAAAAAAATACCACAGGCTTAACCTTTAGTTGCTTTGCAGAACTTTCTACCTCCGGTTGTTCGGTTTTTTGTCTGCTTGTGCCTTGACTACACTATGCCCCGACACTTGCTTATCGTGCCAGTTACACTTTAGAGGAGAAGGGTCCTGTGAATGTAGCGAGTGTTTACACAAGTACCACTCGAGTGTGCTGTGCTTTGTTAGAAAAATCGTACAAATCTACATTATAAACGGCAAAGAAATGACTCGCAAGTGCGTGACATGTACACATGGCCCCCGGGGTAGCGCAGCGACGATGAGTTGACGTACAGCGGTGAGCACTGTTAGGGTGAACACGCGAGCGCGTGGCCGACGGCACTATCAGCGCCGCGTAACAGCCATCGTTGGAAACATTGCACATGCGCAGCATGTGCTTTGCGAAACACTCTTTCCACCGCGCGCATCACGTCATCGATACGCTTGTTCGTCGTCTGCTAGCCGCATTTTTTGTTCGCTGAGCTGATACCTCTGCATTTCAAGGTCCATCTGGATTGAAGATTGGCGCGTGAAGGAAAAAAGTGAGTGTAAGAGGGATAATTATTAAACTTTTATTCAAGAAAATTGCACTTTTGCAATTCAAGTTAAACAAGACCATGAGAACAAATATAAAAACATGAGCAAATCTAATAGCGAGTCATGTGACCACTTACAGCAACGACTGCAGCTATTCTGGACGGTAACGAGTCGTAAAGTGATCGAACATATTCCCGATCGGCTTTCAGCCTTTCCCACTCGTTGCTGACTTGCGCCCACAACTGGTCCGAAGTCGCGGAATAAAGGGGCTTCCTTGCCAAAGAAGCTTTCAGACGGCCCCACACGTTTTCTATCACATTCAGGTCCGCTCCTTTCGGAGGCCATTCCAGTAGCTGCATGTGCTGCTCCGCCTGGAACTCCTTGACAGCCCGCGCCGTGTGTATCGGTGACCGGTCCTGTTGGAACAGGTAATCACCGTCTGGGAATAAACTGCTCGCATATGGCAACAGCACATTGTTCAAAATGTTGCAGTATTGTTCCGACGATAAGTGTCCACGTATACGTTGCAGGGGCCCTAAACCATATCTTGAAACAGCACCCCACACGTTCACACTCGATCTCCCACTGGCAGAAACACCTTGCACGTTGTCCGGGTCGTTCCTGCGTGGCATTGTGACGTTAACTAAAACAATTGCTTTTCAAAGCAGGAAGTTTGCCTCACCGTGTGCCTGGTAGTCTCCAAACACGCAATCTTTGGTCTTGTCGCGTCGAAAACGTCGACTCATCCGAAAAGATGACGCGACCCCACTCTTCTGATGTCCATGCTTCGTGCAGCTCAGCGAACTGCCGTCGTGCGTCCTTGTTTGCCGCCGTTAGTAGTGGCTTCTGCGCTGCGACGCGACTGCGAAGGCCCGCAGTACGCAGGCGACGTCGAACAGTGGTGTCCGAAACGTCCAAATCCAAGTCCTCGCGTATTGCTGGGGCTGGCAAGAAAGGGTTACGAACAGCAGCTGCAACTATGAGGGCGTCTTCATCGTCTGTGGTAGCTTTAGGGCGGGGCGCGCGGGGTGCATCCTGAATGCGACCTTCATACTTGTAGGCTTGAATTATCCTGTTCACAGTCTTCAGGGGCCTATTAACTAAAGCGCCAATATACCGCTGGGAATAACCTTTCAGGGAAAGATCGACAATTGAGCGCCGTTCATCATCGGAACCCTAGCCATAATACGATCTGGCGACAGAATGAACGGCTGCGAAAGATGTTTGGTTGTTTTATATACGGCGTTGCATGCACAACAACTTTGAAGGGAACGAATAGACACGCCCCCATAGATATACAAGTTTTTTTGTCTTGTTCTGTTCAAGCACAGATGTTTAAAGAAATCTTAAAATGCAGGATGCATGGGCTTAGAAAACAAAAATGCGGCTAGCAGACGACGAACAAGTGCATTCATGACGTCATGCGCGCGGTGGAACAATTATTTCGCGGAAGGCGTGATGCGCATGCGCAATGTTTCCAGTGATGACCGTAACAGGGCGCTGACAGTGCCGTCGGCCACGCGCTCGCGTGTTCACCCTAACAGTGCTCACCGCTGTACATTCAGTTCTTGCATCGATCAACGAGAAACTTGAGGGCTTGCCGGATTTAATAGGAAAAGTAAATAGCATGGAACAGTCGGTTCAGTTTCTATCCCAGAAATTCGATGAATTTCAAGAAAAGATAACTAAGCAAGACACTGAAATCAAGGGGCTAAGAAAAAGGGTGACAGAATTGGAAGAAAGAGAAAACGTAAGTGCATCTGCAGAATGTGACCTTGTACGGCAGGTGAATGATCTTGAGTTCCGAAGTAGGCGACTGAACTTGGAAGTTCACGGAATCCCTGTTGTGGAGGGTGAAAACCTGATAACCTCTCTAAATGAAGTGGCTGATAAGCTTAAAGTACCTCAGATTACAAAGGCTGATGTCGCATCCGTGCATCGGCTGCTCGCTAAGCAAGGCAAAGTACCGGGAATTATTATCCGCTTCACAAAACAGGAGACCAGAGACGCGTGGCTCAAGAAAAGTACACCCTTACTGGCGACAACGCTCGAATTTTCTTTCAAGAAAATCTGACTCAGCACAGCAGGGAGCTTCTACGGGCTACGAAAGAAGCGGCAAGGCAAAAGGGTTACAAATTTGTTTGGCACGTCAATGGCAAGGTCCTTGTTCGGAAGACCGAGGGAGCTCATGTAGTTCACATTAAGGATAAGGATGATCTTGAGGAGCTCTAAACAGTGCAGTACGTTGGTTGCAATACCTGAAGGATGTACGATGAAGTGCGTATTACTTACCAAATGATATAAATGAAATTGTCGCAACATTTACTACAGCCTCCATAAAATGTATCCACCTAAGTACGCGATCTGTGAAAAACAAAATGTTGTGCTCGGAGGAGCTGCTTACCAATTTTCCTTTTCAATTTTCGGTGATCATGTTAACCGAAACATGGAGCACTTCTGAAAGTGATATATTTAGGTTGCCTAATTATAATACTTACTATTTAAACAGGTCGCACTCTCGAGGGGGTGGAGTAGCGTTGCTGATTGCAGATGACGTTGAATGTCAAATCCTTCATTCTTATACTGTGCTTTCACCTGACTATGAAATATTGTCACTATGCACTGGTAAGCATGTATTTTCTGTGTGCTATCGACCACCCACTGGTGATATACCGGTGTTTATAAAGTTCTACGATGAATTCCTTGCGTATGTGGTTCAAAATCATAATTCCAAAACTTTAATAGCTGGTGGAGATTTCAACATTGAGATGTGTTCGAATAGTCAGTCATCGAATTCTTTCAATATGATTATATTATCGAACGGTTTTGCCAACCTAATCACCACGCCTACTAGGGTTACGCCTCAAGGCCATTCAACTCTGGATTTATTTATCATTAACTCCTTACAATCAAACATTAAATCCGGAGTCTTATCTTGTTCCATCAGTGACCATTTGCCGGTGTTTCTGTGTGCTGAAATCAGCGGATTAAGAGGAAAAAAGTTCCCACCACTGTCATACCAATTAATTAGACTCAACTCCGACATCTTTTTATGATACTCTTTTTACATTAGAGTGGGATGTGATAACTAACCTAACAGATGCCAATGAGGCTTACAATATGTTCATTGATATATTATCCCTCCTATACCACAATAGCTTTCCTTCCAGGACACATAGGAAAAGTAGAAAAACACGGAAACCATGAATTACACCTGATTTACGCGAAGAAATGAAAATGAGGGACAAGCTATACCAACATTTCCTCCACACGCGATCAACAGATGACCTTGCCATATTTAAAAAGTATCGAAACAAGTTAACTAAGAAGTTACGGCATGCACGCACAGCATACTACTCATCTTTCCTAGACATCGAAAGCCGTAAACACAGCCTACTATGGTCGAGGTTGAACCGACTTTTGAATCGTAGTGATTGCCACACGCCTTTATTGCAGTTATAAATTAATGGCAAAAAATTATCGGATATTGAACTAGCTGATGCATTCAATAATTTTTTCACAGATATGGCTAGTACTCACGCTACGACCTGTCATGCTAGTAAACCTGTTTGCACTAACAATGAGAACACAATATACCTTCAGCCCGTCACATCGGATGAAGTTGTGTCAGTTATAAAAACCTTAAACAATAGCAGTAGTTGTGACATTGACGGTTTTCAAGTGTGCCCAATTAAACATAAAGTTCAAATTATTGCCCCAACACTCACCCATATTTTTAACATGTGTCTGGAATCGGCAATTTTTCCTGTGAAAATGCAGTCTGCGAGAGTAATCGTTATATATAAAAAAGGAGATCGTAATGACTTAGGAAATTACAGGCCGGTATCTATTTTACCAATCTTTTCAAAGGTGTTTGAAAACATTTTGCATTCAAGGATGACAAAGTTCATTGAAAAACATAACCTGTTAACACCACACCAATTTGAATTTCGTAAGAAAAAATCAGTCGAGTTAGCATTAGTAGAGCAGAAAGAATATATATTAACCGAGTTTGAAAACAAAGCTATAGTTGTTGGTATTTTCGTAGACTTCTCTAAGGCCTTTGATTTAGTTGACCATAACATTTTATTGTAGAAATTAAACTATTATGGAATACGAGGGCAGGCATTATCTCTTGTCAAATCTTACTTATCTAATAGAACACAAATTGTGAAAATCGACACTTTTACTTCTAAAGCTAGAGCTGTCCATTGTGGAGTGCCACAGGGAAGTAGAATTCTAGGGCCTTTGGTTTTTAATATCTATCGGAATGATATCGTCAGTATTAATTCTCAGGCAAGGTTTATTATTTATGCGGAAGACACGAGTATTTTTTTCACTGGTAATAATATTCATGTTCTTATAGAACAATGTAACAATGCAATGAAATCCTTAGAGGAATGGTCGAGAGTGAATTTAATGAAGATAAATGCAAACAAAACAAAAGCAGTTATATCCAGACCGAAAAACAAGGAAATACCTCCCCATCAAGATATTGTATTATACTCAAGAAGTATTGAAATAGTCGAGACTTTCAAATGTCTAGGTGTCATCTTTTCAGCGAACATGTCATGGGACAATCACGTCAAATATGTTCTAAGCAATATAAGTAGAATAACTGGTGTAGTAGGCCGTATGAGATACATTCTTTCCACACGTATTATACTCTTGCTGTACAATTCACTTTTCCAATCACATTTAAACTATTGCCAATTAGTATGGGGTAACACAACATCCACCAATCAAGAACATATTCACCTGTTACAGAAGAAGTATCTCCGCCACGCATATAACGCTTTCTACACAGCATCGACAATAACCTTCTTTAATAACTCTGGTGTGATCCGAGCTCACAATCTCTACAGATATCGTCTGAGTCATGTATATAAACTGGAAATCCATCGAAATATCAGCAACCTCCGTACTCTAGCCCAACTCCAGAGAAAAGCTCCAAATTACATTACAAGACACTTTGAGGATTGGTTAGTACCAACACCACGTTCAAACTATGGGAAACAAAGCCTTAAATACGTAATACCAACACTGTTAAATTACTATAATTCGATCCGATTTGATCTTTTTACATCATCATCCAAGGAACTGAAACTGATGTATAGGGTTTCGATGTAATATCCGGTAGCGTTATGTATGTGTTTTTGCATTTGTTTCTTGAGAAACATGTCATTGAAGTTATGTATACAGCCATAATATGTATGTATATGTATATGTGCGCATATATTATGCTGCTTCCCTGCAGGAACAGGGATTGTAGACTCGTCAAGCTGTTGATGTATAGCTTTTTTTCTACAGTCCCCCCCATCTGCAAATCTACAGGATGGCAAACAATTTCAATTTCAATGTTCGGGGGACCCTTGCTTTGGTAAGGCACCACCAACGTCCCATGCTTTCATCGTCTTGTGTAACGTAGCGATGAAACAGCCAGCAAACTGTGCTGTACGAGTGCTCGAGGGAAGTGCCGGTGGTCAGGTGGGGAACTTGGCAGTTGAGACGAGGCCTACCTACGGTGCTGCCAACCGCGGGCGCTTGCTGGCGGCTTGATAACGAATCAAGCGCCGCTTCGCTGTCTGCATGATGCCGGCCGCTAAAGGCACGGCCAGCACCACAGGCCAGCGGGTCCCAAACTGAAGTTCTCGCCCTCAGTCGCGGCAGTCTTGTGGATCTGCTCACACCACCACCCGCGGCTGACGTCGTTGCCCAGCTCGTTCAGGTCGATACCCGGCACGAGTTGATTGCACGACGTCACTGTTGGCGTCACGTGTTGTGCCAAGCTGTCGCAGACAAGTGATGGTCTCGCAGTCGGGTGGCTGCTGGCACCAGTGGTCCATTTCGCGCGGTGATGACGCTCCGAGGGGGATCCTGGCCTCATCCGCCGGGAAGAGGAACTCGGGCATCGCACGGACGTCGGGGACACCGAGCATGGCGGCCATGACGCTCTTCTCTCAATCAGAGATGTGCCTCCCGACCTGCAGTGCTTCCGCGACGACAGCTATCTGTGACGAAACGGCAACACGACGCAATAGACCACGCAGCGAGACGCCGACGATGATGATGATGCTCCTCTCTTTTGGCGCGTGTCAACATGTTCTCTCTAGACAATATCTTTTTCTTGGCATTCTTTATCATTTTGTCTCGGACTGTAGTAGAGGTAAATCTTACCAAAATGTTCTGTTGAGCCTTGCTTTTGGCCGGAACTCGATGCACTACATCATTATCTTCGGTACGAAGTTCTATCTTCAAGCAAGTCGCTAATTTTTGCATCAAGTCTGGCAACGATTCGTCTGCCGACACAGGAACATTTCTTATGTCCAAGTTGTTCCGACGACTGTATTGCTGGAGCTCGATTATTTCCTGTCGGATTTCTCTTACTTCCCCGTGTAACTGGCGCACATCGCTAATAATGCTAGCCTGCTGATGTTTCACTTCTGATAGTTCACGGTGCACGTTGTGCACATCAGTCCCGAGTTGCTCAAATGTCCTATTCATGACATCCATGGATGTCTTGATCTCCTGCATGTCCCTCTGAGACTGTTTGATGTCTTCTACTAAGCTTTCAATGTCGACTCTGATGCCTGTTGTGATACTTTCTAGCTTTGAGGTCATGTCAAGCAAGACTTTAGCTAGTTCCTTAACGTACCCGGCGGTTTTTCCGCAAGAACCTGTCCATGTGATTTCAGTGGATTTTCACTCATTACAAGTTTTCTACAACTGAGCAACAATTCAGAGCAATTCAGGAGCTATAAGTTGAACTTGAAATAAACATTTGAATGCTTACGTACCTGCAAAGATGCAAGGTCCGGGTTTAGTGCATGGCATGTGCTACTTGCTGCCTGGATCGCTCTGAAGTTGTGTTGGCTCCGTCCAAACAGGGCTTTTATAGCAGAGCCAAGGTGTATCGTTTGCCAGAGTAGCCGCTGCGTGCATCAGCCGCTGTGGTGACAGCGCGATTCAGCGGTTGGGGCGGTAGGTCCGATGAAGGCCGCCAGTTGAGTCACGCAGTTGGTTATCACGCACTTTCGAAGCAATCTTTCGTAGATATGCCTCTAAGCTGCGCCGTCCGAAGAGGATTCAGCAGGCACGGCGACGCTAGATCCGCGTCGATTCGCTCAATGGGAATTACGCTGCCTGCAAAGATGCAAGGTCCGGGTTTAGTACTACATGACAGGTGCTACTTGCTGCCTGGACCGCTGTGAAGTCCTGACACCGCACCGATATCCCGAGGGGCAGTCCCTGATTATCTAAGTACCAATCTAGAGTTATACAATGAACTTGCATGAAGACAGCTCGAAAGACATAAACGCCCATTACCGACAGGAATATAAAGATGTTTTAACACGATAGCGTTAGGGGCCCCGTGTCGCCGAAAATCCGGTGTCAATGTCGTTGCCGGCGTCGGCAGAGTGTCCGTGAGAGAAAATTCCCGTAAGTATTTATGTATATGCATATGCCACGCCTTGCTATATGACATGAGGTATACGCGGGTCATACTACCACACCATTCGATCACTAAAGTTCCTCAAACCTTGATTTAAATGCCTGACAAAGTTATTCCTCGGAATTTGAGGAATTACAGCCCACAAACAATCTCAGGAAACAAAACACCGACAGCGCAAGCCTTTTATGTTGCGTCGACTCAGACTTAAATATTAAAAGTGCGAAACGATAACAGAAACCTGAACATAATTTAATTATTTTTGGCGCGGCTGTGCAGTCTCCGGGATCGGCCGACGCAAGAGGCCGCGCTTCTATGAGAAAGCTCGCCTTCGTTCATAGCATTCTCCGCCAGCGTTTTCCGGCAAACATTACGGTTACATAAAATGCAGTTTCCGGGAAGCGTGAGAAGCAGTCGCGGATCTTTGAATACTATCGCGTTCCACTCTTAAAGGTGAAAATTACGCGTCCTCTAATTTTTTTTATAAGGAACCTCCAAAGTGGGCCTACGTGCACAGGTGTATTTTTTAACACCTGAAATAATGCCACGTCATTTCGAAGGTAAAAAATAAATGAAGGTGAAAAAAAAAGTTCGGTAGAACCCATATTACGATGACTATGACAGCATGACGGGGAGTTTATAACGAGGACGCAGTGACAACGCTGGAATGACGGAGTGACGTAGATTGAATGACAAATGCGATATAACGACGTCAGTAAGAGGATAACGGTATGTTGACGGGCATTTCACGACGATCACTTGCTGACCACTGTATAACGATGATGGCTTAGCGACGCCTTTATGACGACTAATTTATGACGACGATGGCGGGATGACGACGGTATGACATCAATTGGATGGCGAATCTAGAATCACGACGATGTATAAAGCACGATGGCCCCACGACGATGGTATGACAACAAATGCATGAAGACCACTGCATGACAACTCTAGTACGGTGATGGCATAACGAGGGTGGCATAGTCACGATTGAACAATGACGACATGATTACAATAAAATGACGAAGAATGTATGACGTCACTGGAACGAAGAAGGCGGTATGGCGACCATGGCATGACGACAATAAAATGAATAAGTAATGACGTCACTAGAACGAAGAAGGCGCTAGGGTGACGACGGCATGACGACAATGGGATGACGTAGAGGTAATGACGTCACTAGAACGAAGAAGGTGCTATGGTGACGACGGCATGACGACAATAGGATGACGACGAAGTAATGACGTCACTAGAACGAAGAAGGCGCTATGGTGACGACGGCAATGGCATGACGAAGTAGTGACGTCACTAGAACGAAGAAACCGCTATGGTGACGACGGCATGACGACAATGGGATCACGAAGTAGCAATGACGTCAGTAGAACGAATAATACGCTTTGGTGACGACGGCATGACGACAATGGGGTGACGAAAAAGTAATGACGTCACTAGAACGAAGAAGGCGCTATGGTGACGGCAATGGCATGACGAAGAAGTAGTGACGTCACTAGAACGAAGAAACCGCTATGGTGACGACGGCATGACGACAATGGGATGACGAAGTAGTGACGTCACTAGAAGGAAGAAGGCGCTCTCGTGATGACGGCATGACGACAATGGGACGACGAAGAGGTAATGACGTCACTAGAACGAAGAAGGCGCTATGGTGACCACGGCATGACGACAATGGGATGACGAAGAAGTACTGACGTCATTGAAGGAAGAAGGCGCTCTGGTGACGACGGCATGACGACAATGGGATGACAAAAAAGTAATGACGTCACTAGAACGAAGAAGGCGCTATGGTAACGATGGTATGACGACAATGGGATGACGAAAAGTAGTGACGTCACTAGAACAAAGAAGGCGCTATGGTGACGACGGCATGACGACAGTGGAATGACGAAGAAGTAATGACGTCACTAGAACGAAGGAGGCGCTATGGTGACGACGACAGCATGACGACAATGGAATGACGAAAAAGTAATGACGTCACTAGAACGAAGAAGGCGGTATGGTGACGACGGCATGACGACAATGGGTTGACGATCGAGGGCTGTATGACGACGATGGTGTGACGACGACGGCACGACTACATTCGGCGCGACGATGAAAGAACCACGACAGCATCATGACCACGAGCATATAGGTATCTACCGACGTTACAAGAGTAGGTTTAAGCCTCATTCACACAGCCGTCAAACGCTCCGTCACGTCACCGTCACGGCATCCGTTTTCGTCAGAGGAGAGGGTTTCCGAGAGGGTTTCCGTCACCGTCCTGGCGACGGAAACGTAGAGCACCGCTCTGCGTCGCCGGCGAGCCGTTTTTGAGGGGAAAACGACTCGGAAACCCTCTCCCCTGACGAAAACGGATGCCGTGACGGTGACGTGACGGAGCGTTTGACGGCTGTGTGAATGAGGCCTTAGTCGTTGAACTCGCCTCAGGCGCCGTATATCGCGGGCGCCTCCCTGCCTTGGGGGGTTTCACTTGCTCCCTTGCGCCGCTTTGTTCCCCTCCCACGACCACGCTGTGAGCGCACTCACCCGCCCCTGTCCGCCTTCTCCCACGACCGCGCTCTCGAGCGTAGCCCTTTTTAGGGTTCCCAGGGGAGCAGGCATGGGCACGTGTACAAATTCTCCCGCCTGAGCTCACCCGGAGATGGGTGACTTCCTTGAGGGGATAGCCGAGCTCCGGCCTGGCCCCCCACAAGCCCGCTCACGCGCCCTGGACCTCCTGCTGAAGGAGGCATGTCGCATGTTCAACCCCCACCAGGGCAACCACGAGGGGACCCCGAAGCGGCTTTCGCCCACTTCCTTCAAAGGCGCTGCCAGGAAAACCCGTAGTGCTTGCAGGATATCGAGACGCTCGCCAAAAAAGGCCGAGCCCCAAAGTCCTGCCGAAGATGACGACGCCGTTTCCTCGTCGCCGTCATCACCCACTAGCTCTGCGAGCTCTTCCTCACCAACGGATTGCACCGACTCGGATACAGCCTCATGCCTCGTGTCTCCTACCGGCTCGTCTGTACGTGTGAACGACTCCATGACCAGCTCATCATCGGCGGCTTCCCCCCTGTCCCCCGAGAGTGACGCCACATCGTCTGATGTTTCTGTCGACAATGAGCAGCCACCCACCACCGAAGGGGAACCACGTTCCACCGGTCTCCCCCAACGCCATGACACCCGCCCGCCCTCGCCTCCCCTTGCCCCCCACGTGATACCAAGCGTCGAGCCAGCGCAGAGTACCTCCACTGTTGGGGAGACACCCGCAGCTGCTGCCGATGGGCAGGCAAGCGCGGAGACGGTGCAGGAAAAAAGCAAAAAAAAAAAAAAAAAAAAACAGTCCGACAGCTCAGGCATCTTCCCACTCACAGCTGCCCGAAGAAGAGAGTGAGAGAGTGCATCCCCCTCCCTACAGCCATGCTGTGCTCGCGCCGAGCTCTGAGAGACCCGCTGCAACAGAGTCGAGGGAGCAAAAAAAAAAAAAAAGCAACACGCGACAACCGGTTCTACTGACTCCGCACGTGCGAGCTGTGTTCTCGGCCCCCCCTCGCCGCCCGGCCTATGCCAAACCCAAGAACCCGGCGGAAACCACCCCTCGCTTCCCGAGGCCACGCCCGACTCCCGCTCGGCGATCTCAGCTGTCTCCGGCGCAGTCAACCCAACAAGCCCCGTGGTCGATGCGGCTGAAGACACGCCGACAGCGTCAACGCGACAGCACACCGGTTCCGCAGAAACCGATGTGAGAGAGAAGCCCCAAGCGCAAAAGAAGGCCGGGAAGAGGAAAACTCGCTTCCGTCCCTTCTCGGAGACGACGCCTCTCGCATCTGCCGCGTCGGATCAACACGCGGACACGATCCTCTTCCGCCCCGTCGGAAAGCGAGCTTGCTTCCTCGCACTTTCTAAGGAAGCAATTGCCGCGCAACTTTCCTGCATAGACGGCGCACACCGTGTGCGCGTGAACTTTCGGCGCAACGTGGTAGCTGTGGACGCTCTTCCCGGCGCCGACCTCTCGGCCCTGCTCGACGTCCGAGCCATGGCAGATGTGCCAGTGAGGGCGAAAGCCCTGGCAAAGAACACGTGCTCCGGCACGATATTTGGTGTGGACACCGCGTTCGATGCGGACACTATCCGCGAAAACATTGAGGCGCCCGTTGCTGTGCTCTCCTGTGCGCGCAGTGGACGCAACGTCACCGTTCGGTTCGCTGGCAACATGGTGCCCGGAGATGTGCTGCTGTTCAAGCAGCGACGCCTGGTCCGCCCAAGACTCCCGCGACCGCTTCAGTGCGGCCGCTGTGGTGCGTTTGGGCACGCCGAGGCAACCTGCTCGCGAGACGCTCACTGTCTCCGCTGCGGGGGCTCCCACGACACCAGCTCTTGCACCGCACAGCGGCCGCGCTGCATCAATTGCACCGGAGGGCACGCGACCCTTGAACCGCGTTGCCCCAACTGGCAGCTAGAAAGAAGGGCGGCCATCCTGCTGGCTGCATCTGAGGAGCGCATCTCGCGGCATAAGGCGCTCGAGCTGGCCAAGGCTCGCGCCTCGTCGCTCGCGGTGCAGCAGCGGGGTGGAACCGCCCCTCGCCTCTCCGCAACCGTCCAGCCTGGACTCTCATTCCGAGACGCCTTGACCGGTACCAGCGCACCGCCAGCTGAGCAGACGCAACCACAGCAGCCGGCAACCAGCGACCCCAGGGATGCCCTGATTGCGGCACTTGCTGCAGCATTGCGCGTGCTCCTTGAGACCACACCGATGGACGACGATGTGCGACAAATGTGCAGCGCAGCCCTCGCCGCTCAACAAGCCCTGCCCCATCATGGCTAGAAGCGCTGTGAAACGTCGGCCGCGCATTCTGCAATGGAATGTTCGCTCGATGCGCCGCCGACACGCAGAGCTCGCCGCACACCTTCTCCTGCACGATTATGATGCGCTCGCGCTACAGGAGACGTACGTGCGCGCCGGCCAATTCAACTTACCTGGCTATGTGGCCTACCATAGTGCCACCAAGTGTGAGTCGCAGGCGTGCACCAGTGCAAACTGTCGCGACGCGCAACACGCACCCGGCCGCTCGCGGGCGTCTGTTTATGTTCGCGCGTGCCTTCCTCAGGCTGCCATCCACGTCACCGACATACTAACCAGCTCCGTCGAGTGCGTGGCAGTTACTGTGCGCGTTGGCGGGACCGACACCTGTGTCGCCAGTGTGTATGTGCAGCCAGTGCGCCAGTGGGATACTTCCTTCGTTGTGAGCCTCGCGGCGCGTGTTGGTGGTGACTGTGTGGTGTGCGGGGATTTTAATTCCCACCACGCGGCGTGGGGCAGCGCCCACACCGATCCGCGCGGCAGGGACCTACTGGAGTCCATTTCTACTGCTGGCCTTCTGCTCCTTAACACCGGCAGCCCCACTTTCGTGCGCCGAGGCGTCCAGAGGAGAGCTATCGATCTGTCCCTGGTAAGCGAGAACTGTCACTACGAGTGGAGACGCAGCCCCGACACGCAGGGATCGGACCATTACCCAATATCGCTTGACCCCCACGTAGCGGACCGCAAGTTGACACGCACTTACCGCGTCACCGACTGGTCGCTCTTCAGGATACTCTGTGCCACGTCCCCTACTGCGGACACGGATTTCATGAACCACGTTATCGGGTGCGCCTCTGCAGCCACGAGGTCCTGCGAGGTACCTGCGGGAACGCCGGCCCCCGACTTGAAGCTGCTCAACCTGCGTGCGGTGCGTCGTCGGGCGGAGCGCCGCGCCATCAAAAGCGACAGGGCGGAGCACTGGACACTCTACAACCGCCTGGATGCGGCTTGCCGCCGCCACGCCAACCAGCGCCGCGACCAGAGCTGGAGCAGTCTATGTGTGTCGCTGGATGACACGCGCAACAAGTCCCGCCCGTGGCGCATTCTCGGCTCCATGCTCCGGCCGAAGCTCCCCCGCTGCCCCGCACTCTCCATCGCGGTGACACGGGGCTGGAGCGCTCAGCAACTGGCCAACGAGTTCGCCACTGCTTTCGCACCACCGCCTCCCACAGAGCGCCCCGCCGCCGCCGCTATCGAGCTGCCGCGGCACAACAAAGCAGAACTCTTGGCGCCCTTCCGCTATTTCCCCACGCGCGCCATCGTGGAATACATTGAAGCTTTGTGCACGGCAGACTTCACGCTGAGTGAACTCCGGATGGTGCTGGACACTCGGAGGCGGCGTTCTGCACCGGGTGCCGACGGGCTGACGTTCCAGACCCTTCGGAACATCGATGCGGCACAGCTACCTTCACTCCTGCAGGAGTTCAACCACGTCTGGCGCACCGGCTGCGTGCCTGCTTCGTGGAGAGAGGCCGTCGTCGTCCCTCTGCTCAAAAGCGGGAAGCCTGCCGGGTGCATTGGCTCCTACCGCCCCGTCTCGCTGACGTCGGTCGCCGGCAAAACGTTGGAAGCCATGGCACTGCGCCGCCTTGAATGGATTGCCACGGCCCTCGACACCTTCGCTCCCGAGCAGAGTGGCTTCCGACGGCTGCGATCAACAGCTGACTCGCTCTCTGAGGTCGTGGCCACGCTCGAGGAGTCGTTGAGCCGCCACGAGGCCGACTATCTCATCCTGCTCGACGTGCAGAGCGCCTTCGACGGTCTCCCCCATGCCACCATCATCGGGTGCCTCCACGAGCTGGGTGTCACCGGCCGGCTCCTGCAGTACATCCGTGCTTTCCTGACTGACCGCACGCTCCGGGTGAGGGTCGGCGGGGCGTTGAGTGATCCTCGCGGCGTGTTTTCGGGTGTCCCTCAGGGCAGTGTTTTGAGCCCCTTTTTATTCAATTTGGCCCTTTCGCGGCTCCCCGACTTCATCCCGAGGACAACGTCGCACGAGGTCCGTTCGGCCATCTACGCGGACGACATCGCTATCTTTGCGTGCGGTCCCACGGAAGTCGGCTACCTTGTGCGGGCATCGATCCAGACGGCAGTTGACGCAGTGGACCAGTACCTCGCCAGCATCGGGCTACAGCTGTCTACTGCGAAAACAGAGGCGCTGATGGTGCACCCCCGAGCCGCGCGCGCGCGCTTCGAAGTCCCGCCGCTAACCCTGAGGGGCCGCCCTCTCCCGTGGCGCAAGAGCGTCCGCTACCTGGGGCTGCAGATCGACTGCCGCCTCAACTTCAACGCGGCAGTCTCTCATCTCTGCAGGGAGTCCCGCAAAGTGGCAAGCGCGGCGCGCTCTCTTCTCGCGCGAGGACGGGGTTGTACGCCGCATCTTGCGCTTCGAGTGTACAACTCTGTGGCGACATCACGTGCACTCTACGCCCTGCCCCTGACGAACGCCAGAGCTACCAACTGGAGTGCCATAGACACGGAGCATCGCAATGTCGTTCGCATGCTGTATGGTCTGCCTCGCTCCTCGCAGGTGGGAGCGACTCTCGCTGAAGCTGGCAACTGGCCGCCGTCACTGCGGGCGAAAAAGCAAGCGCTGCATCACATAGAACGCTTGCAGCGCTCGCTGCAGGGTCAGCGCCTTGTGTGCCGCCTCCACTCGTTGCCTAATTCGGGCATGGGCAGGCGGGCCTCCGAGTATACCCTGCTCATCGACTCGTCTCCGCAGCTCGTCGCTCTGCCGCAACTGCCGCACGCCTCCAGCCTTCTCAAAGTCAACATCAAAGTGCCTGGTGTCTCATCCAAGCGCCAGACGGCTGTTTGCGCCATGCGGCAGGAGACAGCCGCGCTAATGCACGAACAGCTGGGAGGCCGCCTGCTCGTATTCACCGATGGCTCGGTGGCAAGGAACGGATCCGGCGCTGCAGCCTGCACGGCACCGGACATCGGCGAAGCGCGGCAGTGTCGCCTTCGCTTTGCCGTGTCGTCAACGGTGGCCGAGCTCGCTGCGATCGACCTCGCAGCCGACCTGCTCCTGCAGCAGCCTGACGTTGTGGCGGCGGCTATACTCAGCGACTCTCGTGCGGCTCTTTCTTTGCTGGCGAGGGACTTTGTCGGAGGGCCGCTGGTTCAACGAGTCAGCGCTAAACTCCACCACCTCGACCACCGAGGCTGCGACCTGATCCTGCAGTGGGTTCCGGCTCACATCGGACTAGAGGGCAACGAGCACGCCGACGCTCTCGCCAAGGAGGCACACGCTGAGCGCTTCCCCCTCTCCCCTCTGGTCACGAGCTTCGACGCGGCCAGGACGACGATACTGCGCAGCCTCTCCGCGCAACACCCCGACGCGCGCGTGGCTTCAGGTACGCCTCCCCGTCTCCTCCCGCGCACCAGCCTGTCTCGCGCGGACCGCTCCTTTCTCCTTCGTTTGCGCATCGGGTGCCACCGAGCTGCTGCGCGAACTCATAGACTCAGGGGAATCGGCAGTGGGGTGTGTGCCAACTGTGCCGACAGGGAAACGCTGGAGCATCTCCTTCTACACTGCCCTGCTTTCGGTGTTGAGAGAGCGGTGCTCACGGACTCTTATCGCCGATACGGTCTCCCGGCCAACTCACTCAAGGACCTACTTTTCCCGGATGCCCACAGCTCCCTGGTCAAACGGGTCCTTTCGGCACTGCTAGACTTTTGCAGTGCCACAAAACTCAGAGCGCGGCTCTAAGCCCCGCATCCGCCTCTTCATCACATGCCTTTTTTTTCTCTCTCTCTCCTGCTGCCGGCCGTCGTCTTCCTACATCACCCCTTGTCTCTATCATCTCTTTCATACCCCTCCTCCCCTTCCCCCGTGCAGTGCTGTTGAGGTGTCCTCCTAGAGAGAGACAGTTACGGCACTGTGCTTATATCTTCATTTCCCCACAATAACCACATACTACTACTACTCTGCGTTGGCAAAGGCCCTCGGGTCCTCAGATTTCGCAGCTTTTTTCACCGATGCCCTTTTTAATGTTTGTAAAGCTTCGCGTTGAGCAGATTGATTGAGAAACTTTACTGAGCTGTGAAAATGCTGCTGCGCTCCCCCGGAGTATGTTGTTGGAGTCTTTAGTCTAGGGCCCCAGCAGCCCTGGCCGTCCACTGCGCTCTACTAATCAGCTGTTGCTAAATAATTACAAATACATCTTAATTAAAATTATCACTCATTGTTTACTATTCATTGCTAATTAATAATAGCGAAAGCATTGTACGGCTCATGATGAGGAAAATCGGTCGTAGGCGGCGTAGGCGTGACGTCACGATGGTCCAAAAAGTCAGCGGAGCCCAAGTGAAATCATTTGCTTACGTCATTTAAAGCAAAGGTAGTTAAGGCACACCTAATTAGTGCAGAGTGAATTAAGGCATAGGTAATTAAGATAAGGTTAAAGCATTCGAACCTACAACCATTGGTGGGAGTCGAACACACGACCGTTGCTGTTAATTAACGCGAAGTTAATAACGTGCAGTTAATTGTGACAGAGTAAATAATTAAGTCGAACCCACGACCTTTCACGTCAATTAAATGTACCTTTAATTAAGGTAGAGTAAATTGAGGCGCACGTTTAATTAAGATAGAGTAATTAAGGCCCTCGAACCGACTAACCTTGGTGGAAGTCGAACGCTCGACCTCTGGTACTCGCAATTATTTCGCATTCATCCACGTAGGGATAACCAAGTGCCCCTTGAACCTTTATTTAACCAATGAATTGATTAACTAACAAATGGTTTAGTAATATAGTTGTTACTAATCAACATTTGTAGTGGTCAGAATGCCAGTCGATTAATTAACGCATTATTTATTTAATAATTAGTACTACTAGGTGCTACAAATCAGTTGAAGCAGTCAGCAGGCCAATCGGTGCACATTTTTTAAAATAGTAGGAAGAAATACAGGCCACGTTCTCTTGATATATAGACGCTATCATCATTTTGTTTCGGGATGAAAAAAATTGAAGCTAGGACTATTTTCTTTCATCAGAGCACCGCAGTCACGAATGCAGTGTTGAAACATGGCACGTTCTTGCTGCAGGTACAACGCATAAAATCGCATTCGCGTCACCATTTAAAATTTTATGATAGGAACTGTGAACTCCTCAAAATGCATACGGCATCGAACTTGCAAAAGAGTGTCGCAAGAAGCAACGAGACTGCAGCAAAACGCGCATGTATCACAACGCCAAACCAAGTGAACAGCCGCGGACCGTGTTTCACCGCCCCGTGCACACCGTGCTGACCGAGCAGAAAATGGAAGCAGCGCCACGTGAAGCGCGAATCGGTGGCGGGTCCACGCAGTCACAAAAGTTTGAAAACTGAATCTAGTCTAGTAACGTTGGTACATACATAGTGACTCATGCTAGAGACTACTTGGCTCACTGGGTCGGTGTATGAGGCTAGAAATAGATAGATAGATACATTGATTGATTGATTGATTGATTGATTGATAGATACATAGATTGATAGATAGATAGATAGATAGATAGATAGATAGATATGTTAAAGGTGACTGAAGTCGGCAAAGAAGGCAAATTTCACTAAAAAAAAGAGAAAAGTACAAAGCACACAGACGCATACAGCCTACACACAGTGATACCCACTTTCATTCACGCACCAACTTTCTCAGATTTGGAAATGGTTATTTCATAAAATCGCGCCCTATGGAGTGAGGCTAGCTTAGCAGGGCAATTTGAAGAATTATCAGGTATTGCCTGGGATATTATTGGCCTTAGTGAGGTTAGAACTGGTGAGGCTTATACAGTGCTGACTAACGGCCACGTCCTCTGCTACAGAGCTCTTCCAGATAAGGAAGAATTTGGAGTAGGATTTCTAATCCATAAGGATATAGCGGCCAGCATTGATGAATTCTACAGCATTAATGAGTGGGTAGCAGTCATCGTAATAAAGCTGAATAGGAGGTATAGAATGAAGGTAGTACAAGCCTACGCGCCAACCTCCAGTCACGACGATGAAGAAATAGAATAGTTTTAAGAAGATGTTGAATTAGCAATGAGAAAGGTGCAAACTCCGTATACTGTAGTCAAGGGCGACTTCAATGCAAAAGTAGGGAAAAAGCAGGCTGGTGAGCAAGCAATTGGCAACTACACCATCGATTCTAGGAACACCAGAGGAGATATGTTGGTAGAATTCGCGGAAAGGAGTCAACTCCGAATAATGAATACCTTCTTCAGGAAGCGCAGCAACAGGAAGTGGACCTGGTAAAGCACTAATGGAGAAACAAGGAATGAAATAGATTTCATAATCTCTACCGATCCCAGCATAGTGCAGGATGTAGAAGTGTTAGGTAGGGTAAAGTGCAGTGATCATAGGTTAGTGAGCTCTAGATAGAGCACTGCATGGGTTCGGGCTTACCCGAAAGCCCGTGCCCGGCCCGGCCCGTGGGCCGGATCAGGCCGTGTAGGGCAGCGTTTCATGGGCTCGGGCCGGATATGTTAAAGGTGACTGAAGTCGGCAAAGAAGGCAAATTTCACTAAAAAAAGAGAAAAGCACAAAGCACACAGACGCATACAGCCTACACACAGTGATATCCACTGTGTGTAGGCTCATGATATTCATGATATTCATGGCTTTTTGAGCCGGGCCCGGGTCGGGCTCGGGTATTTCGACGCGGGCCCGGGCTGGGCTGGGACTTTCTGGTGGTGTGCATGTAAAGTGCAGCGAGGTATCCTCCCGCGTATCGACTCTGTAAGATCTGTTGCCCCGGCGCAGCTGGAAGCTAGCAGTACTACTCCCGTGAACTTCCCTTGTCTTCTTCCGTCGTATCTTGCGCTGTTTGAACAGAATGTAAGAGCCCAGAAAGACCGAAGTCGCCTAAATCCAAAGCATGCCATTGTATTCCTTCAATGTAATCAATGAAATCAATGTAATTAATGCTTTCAGCGTAGTGTAAGCGCGTTCGCGAGTTGCTGATTCTTCAAAGGCGAATTGGTAAAACGATGACTGGTAAGATAAGACAATTCGTCACGCGGCTGAAATATGGCGCTGCGTTCATCCTTGATTGCATGCATGTTCTCAACCGGCCGACTAGCAGCAGCGCATTACGCTGCACCATGGAGGAACGAGAAGCTTTCTTTCTCCATTTACTCCATCCACGCGCTGCGCTCACGACCTGTCGTGGTTGCGCTATAGTGTACTAGCTAGAATACGGCTGAGTGGTACGAGCGGCTAGGGGGCTGGGGCGGCGCATGCTTTGCAGTGAGGCGCTCGACGTGGAACAATACTGTGGTGGTGTGGCGATAGAAGTGGATTGGGCCGCATCAAAGTCGCGTCCTTGGAAACTGCTGTCGATGCTGCTCGGCAGGGTCATTCCTACTAATTCGCGCACTGGTATTTGCGTCCAGACGTCTCAAATGGTGTTCATAATTGCATATGACATGTATTTATGCCTTAAGAATCAATTCCTTTCATTTTCTTCTTGATTTTAATTTTTTAATGCCACTTGGTGGTGTTTTTGGTCTCGGGCCGGGTTCGGGCCGGGCTCGGGCCTAAGGTATAGGGGTGGCGGGCCGGGCCGGTCGGGTTACGTGAAATATTATCGGGCCCGGGCCGGGCCCGGGTCTCGCCATAAAACTTTTGTTCCGGCTCGGGCGTGCAGCCCGATGTAAAATCGGGCCCAGGCCGGCCCCGGGCTGAAAAAATCGGCTCGTGCAGTACTCTAGGTCTAGGATTTCTCTCAATTTGAAGAGAGAAAGAATAAAATTTGTCAAGAAGAAACAGGCCAACCTAGACGCAGTAAGGGTAAAAGCAGACCAATTCAGGCTAATGCTCGCAAACAGATATGCAGCTTTATAACAGGAAGATGAAGACAACATAGAGGTAATGAATGAAACCATAACTAAGGTGATATCAGAACCAGCAATTGAAGTGGGAGGTAAGACACCAAGGCAATCAGTAGGTAATCTCTCCCAAGTAACACAGGACCTATATAATATAGAAAAGGCAAAATATGAAAGTGTCAAACTCGAAAGATCAGATAGAATTCGCTGAAATGTCGAAACTGATCAAGAAAAAGAAAGTAAGGAATATCCGAAATTATAACGCGGAAAAGATTGAGGCAGCAGTAAAATGTGGACGCAGCATGAAATCAGTGAGAAGAAAACTTGGAATAGGACAAGGGAAAATCTATGCACTAAAAGATAAGCATGGTATATCATCAGCAATTTCGATGAGATAGTAAAAGCAGCGGAAAAATTCTATACTGACCTGTACAGTGCCCAAACAACCCAGCTAATTTCATTCGAAGTAGTGATAAATAGGATACAGAGGCTCCTTCTATAACTAGCGATCAAGTTAGAAGTGCCTTGAAAGACCTTACCAGGGGAAAAGCTGCTGGAGAAGATGTAATACCAGTCGATTTATTAAAAGATGGAGGAGATATAATGCTTGAAAAGCTTCCGGCCCTTTATACGCAATGCTTCACGGCTTCAAGTGTACCAGAAAGCTTGGAGAACGCCAACATTATACTGATCCATAACAACGGAAACGTTAAAGAATGGAAGAACTATAGACGCATTAGCTTGCTTTGAGTATTGTATAAAATATTCACCAAGATAATTTCCAATAGAATCAGGGCAAAACTTGACTTCAGCCAACAAAGAGAACAGACTGGCTTCGGGAAGGGATATACTACGATGGATCATATTCATGTCATCAATCAGGTAATAGAGAAATCTGCGGAGTACAATGAACCTCTCTATATGGCTTTCATAGATTATGAAAAAGAATTTCATTCAGTAGAGATACCAGCAGTCATAGAGGCATTGCGTAATGAAGGAGTACAGGAGGCATACGTGAATATTTTGGCATATATCTACAAGAATTGCACAGCAACCTTGGTTCTCCACAAGAAAACTGGAAAGTTACCTATCAAGAAAGGGGTCAGGGAAAAAGACACAATCTCTCCAATGCTATTCACGGCATGCTTAGAAGAAGTATTCAAGCTCGTAGATTGGGAAGGCTTAGGAGTGAGGATCAACGGCGAATATCTTAGCAACCTTCGGTTTGCAGATAACATTGTCCTATTCAGCAACAATGGGGATGAATTACAGCAAATGATTGAGGACCTTAACCGATAAAGCGTAAGAGTGTCGTTGAAGATTATTATCCAGAAGACAAACATAATGTTCAATAGCCTGGCAAGGGAACAAGAATTCAGGATCGCCAGTCAGCCTTTAGAGTCTGTAAAGAAGTACTGTACTGGAGATTATCGGCGCCGGCACGGTAAAGTGTGAAAGAGGAAGTTGATGAACTAGTAGTGCGCGCTCGATCGGTGTCCAGCTGAAACTGCCCCGTCTTCTTGTACTTCGGTCAGACGCCCTGTGGACTTACAAGAACATCCCGTGACATTTGGTGGAAGTGCGGGGTAACGTCTTCGCCGACCTGGAGCTCCGCAGCCGTACTTTGCCATCTGCGGCCATAATGACCGACGACGCCGGTCCTTCGCAATCCGCTCCCCCCCCCCCCCCCCCGGCTGTCGTGTGTTCTGGTGCGGTACGTCAGCGCGACCCTACCATCTTCAGGGGCACCGACGATCACGACGTGGAGGACTGGCTGGCAGAGTATGACCGCGTTAGCGCGCATAACAAGTGGGCTGACCGCGACAAGCTGACCAACGCCATCTTTTATCTGACTGATGTGGTAAATCTGTGGTTTAGAAACCACGAAGCCGAGTTTACAACCTGGTCAGCTTTCACCGAGACCCTCACTTCGGTATTCGGCCGTCCCGCTGTGCGCAGACTCCGTGCTGAGCACCGTTTGCGTGGTCGCGCTTAACAAAGCGGTGAAACCTTCACGAGCTACATTGAGGACGTCATCGACTTCTGTAAGCGCGTGAATGCGTCCATGACCGAAGCGCGCATAACAAGTGGGCTGACCGCGACAAGCTGACTAACGCCATCTTTTATCTGACTGATGTGGCAAATCTGTGGTTTAGAAACCACGAAGCCGAGTTTACAACCTGGTCAGATTTCACCGAGACCCTCACTTCGGTATTCGGCCGTCCCGTTGTGCGCAGACTCCGTGCTGAGCACCGTTTGCGTGGTCGCGCTCAATAAAGCGGTGAAACCTTCACGAGCTACATTGAGGACGTCATCGACCTCTGTAAGCGCGTGAATGCGTCCATGACCGAAGCGCGCATAACAAGTGGGCTGACCGCGACAAGCTGACCAGTGCCATCTTTTATCTGACTGATGTGGCAAATCTGTGGTTTAGAAACCACGAAGCCGAGTTTACAACCTGGTCAGCTTTCACCGAGACCGAAGCCGATAAGATAAGGCATATTATGAAAGGCATTGACGACGATGCCTTCCATATGCTCGTGGCCAAGAACCCAACGACAGTTGCACAAGTAATTGAGCTCTGTCAAAGCTTCGACGAGCTGCGCAAGCAGCGCCTTTCCACCCGTCGCACCAGTTTGCAATCCGCGGACCTCTCGGCCTTGGAGCCTGGATGCCTTAGCGCTGATCAGTCCGGCTTGCTGCCGCAGATTCAGCAATACATTCGGGAAGAAGTGGCTCGCCAGCTATCTCTTGTGGCGTGTGTTGCTGAGCCTGCTTCCACGCTAGAACCGTCGCTCCTTCGTGTGATCCAAGCACAAGTTTCTGACGCACTCCCACCTCCCTCTCCGCCGCCGCCTGTGACTGTACCTCTGACTTACGCTGCCGCTCTCAACCGACCTCCTCCGCGACCGATGGCTACTACCTCCAGACCCGCCGCTAGTTTCTACTCGTCGCCACTTCCGGTACGCCCGGTTCACGTTGCCTTACCGCCTTCTGGACCTCCTCTTAACCGTTGGCGTACTCCGGACAACCGCCCTATCTGTTTCGCATGCGGTATATTCCGGGACATGTTGCGCGTTTCTGTCGCCGCCGTGGACTTTATTTTCGTCGTGACGCGCCGAACCTCGGCTATCTTCCCCAAGAGCCTTCGCATCGTTCTATCCCTGATCCCTCGGACTCGTATTCTCGTCGCGCCGCCTTCAACTCTCGTCGGTCTCCTTCCCCTCGTCGCCGTTCCCTTTCACCCATGCTTCGCCGTTCCAGCTCTGGCCAGGAGGAAAACTGACAGCCGCAGTTCCCGAGGCAGTTCGGCCGTCCCGCTGTGCGCAGACTCCGTGCTGAGCACCGTTTGCGGGGTCGCGCTCAACAAAGCGGTGAAACCTTCACGAGCTACATTGAGGACGTCATCGACCTCTGTAAGCGCGTGAATGCGTCCATGACCGTGGACTGCGCCATCGTCGAAATTTTCAAAGCCTCATCTTTCTCCTCCTAACGAAATCGCAGTATTTGTCGAAAGCGTCGCGACAACAGCTCTTGTCGATACACGGGCTGCCGTTTCTGTCATAAGTGAAGACCTCTGCCGCTAACTCAAGAAAGTGACGATTCCTGTACCAGGTATTTCCCTACGCACGGCAAGCTCACAGCAAGTCAAGCCTTCGGCCGCATGTACCGCTCGTGTTACGATTCACGATGAACTATATTTTGTAGAATTCGTCGTTCTATGCCGTACTTCGCATGACGTTACTCTGGGTTGGGACTTCCTTTCCGCACATCATGCTGTTGTCGACTGCGCTCGCGTGCAACTGGTTTTGTCTCCGTTCTGTGACACTACCGCCGACCTCCCGAACCGTTCTCCTAAAGTGGTCGTCACCGCTGACGTCATTATCTCCTCTTTTTCTGCCGCCTTGGTGCCCGTCTCTTGTGACTCTGCCCCCGCCACGACAGCTCTTTTTACGCCATCTGAAGATTGTGCGCGTCGACAGAACCTTCTACTCCCGTCTGCAGTCGTCACACTCACCGATGGTTTCGTTGCCATTTATGCGTGCATTCCATTTCCCTGTCCTTCAACTCTCGTACACGGTGAATGTGTGGGGCGTCTCGACACTGTTGACGTCATTAGTCCATTTGACCTAGCTTCCGATAGGTCGCCACTGCCTATCGGTGCCGTCACTTCTGCTACCGCACCAGCCTCGCGTTCCACCGATGTTTTCTTGCATACCGTCTACGACGCACTTACGTCCGCTCAACGCAGTGAAGTTGTTGAACTTCTTGAACGTTTCCGTGCTTCTTTCGACCTCGGCGAACCTTTCTTGGGGCGCACGTCAGCGGTTGTTCACCGTATTGACACCGGTCACCATGCTCCGCTGCGCCAACGTCCATACCGTGTTTCCGCAGCCGAACGCCGTGTCATTGACGAGCACGTTGACGACAAGCTGAAACGAGGTGTGATCCAGCCCTCCCACAGACCTTGGGCACCCCTGGTCGTGCTGGTGCTGAAAAAGGATGGCTCAATCAGGTTCTGCGTCGATTACCGCCGACTCAATAAGATTATCCGCAAGGATGTTTATCCCCTACCACGCATCGACGACGCCCTGGATTGCCTACAGGGAGCTGAGTTCTTCTCTTCACTGGATCTGCGCTCCGGGTACTGGCAAGTGCCTATGGCTGAAGCCGACCGTCCAAAAACGGCTTTTGTAACTCCTGATGGATTATACGAGTCCCCTCCAGTACTGCGCCCCTTCGACCCCAATGCGCCTACTGAGATACATACGGATGCTAGCGGTGTCGGACTTGGCGCCATTCTCGCCCAACGCAAAGATGGCTTTGACGAGTAGTTTGTCGCATATGCCAGCCGCACCCTAACGAAGGCAGAATCAAACTATTCTGTGACGGAAAAGGAACGTTTGGCGATTGTTTGGACAATCGGCAAATTTCGTACTTACCTTTACGGCCGTCAGTTTGATGTTGTCACTGATCACCATGCCTTATGCTGGTTATCGTCCTTGAAAGATCCCAGTGGCCGCCTCGCTCGTTGGGCCTTAAGGCTTCAAGAGTATGACATACGTGTCATTTATCGCTCTTGACGCAAACATTCAGATGCCGACGCCCTATCCCGTTCTGCGCTACCTCCTGCCTCTGTTTGCTCCTTAACTCCCACCTGCGATTTGTCAGCTCTTAGCTTCAACGACATGCCGGCCGAGCAGCGTAAAGATCCCTGGATCTCTATACTGTTGGACTTCCTGTCTCACCGCTCACCTGCGTCTCTCTCACGCGCCGTGCGTCGTCAAGCACATCACTTTGGTATCCGCGACGACCTTTTCTATCGACGGAATTACCTCACCTACGGCCGTCGATGGCTGCTGGTTATTCCCCGTCATCTGCCCTCACACATCTGCGCCGCTTTCCACGATGACCCCCAATGTGGCCACGCCGGCGTCTTCAAAACGTATTCCCGTCTTCGTCTTCGATTCTACTGGCGAAGCATGTACAGATTCATTCGCCAGTACGTCCGTTCATGCGTTACGTGTCAACGCCGCAAGACCCCTCCTCAGAGTTCTGCAGGTCCCCTGCAACCTTTACCCTGCCCTGCTCGACCATTGGACCGCGTTGGAATTGATCTTTTCGGCCCCCTTCCAAGCACTCCGGACGGTAAACGGTGGATCATTGTTGCCGTAGACCACCTCACACGGTACGCCGAAATATCTGCGCTGCCGGCGTCCACCGCGAAAGACGTCGCTTGCTTCCTTCTTCGCCACCTCATTTTGCGACACGGTGCTCCACGTGAATTATTAGGTGACAGTGGGCGTGTCTTTCTCTCCAATGTCATCGCGGCCCTGCTAAAGGAGTGCAACATCGTTCATCGCGCCGCTTCCGCCTACCATCCACAAACTAACGGCATGACGGAACGTTTCAATCGTGCTCTTGGCGACATGCTTGCGATGTATGTGTCTGGCGATCACTCCAATTGGGACCGGGTTCTTCCTTTTGTCACTTACGCCTATAATTATGCCCCGCAAACTACCACCGGCTTCTCTCCTTTCTTTCTTCTCTATGGCCGAGAACCTTACTGCCTCTTGGACACCATTCTCACCTACCGTCCTGACGCTTATGAAGTGACACCTGTTCCAGAAGTTGCTGCTTATGCTGAAGAATGTCGCCAACTAGCCCGCTCGTTCACCAGCCAAGATCAGTGGCGCCAAAAATCACGCCATGAGGCATCCGCTCTTAGTGCCCGCTATTCTCCCGGAATGCTTGTTTCGCTTCGGGAACCGGCTACTTACCCCGGCCAATCCACTAAGTTTTTGTCCAACTACCACGGTCCCTACCGCGTACTGCAGCAAGAATCACCCGTGAACTATGTCATCGAGTTGCTCGCGCCGTCTTCTGATCGCCGTTGCCGAGGGCGCGAAATAGTTCATGTAGCACGGCCAAAACCGCGTCTCCTATCTTCTATCTTGCTATCTTTTCTAAATCTAAATGCTATCTAAATGCTAATCTATCTAAATGCTATCTTTTCCCTAGGTCGCCAGGATGGCTTCTTTCTGTGCGGGGGGTGATTGTACTGGAGATTATCGGTGCCGGCACGGTGAAGTGTGAAAGAGGAAGTTGACGAACTAGTAGTGCGCGCTCGATCGGTGTCCAGCTGAGACTGCCTCGACTTCTTGTACTTCGGTCAAACGTCCTGTGGACTTACAAGAACATCCCGTGACAGTACGTTTATCTAGGTCAGCTATTCACAGGGGACACTGATCATGAGAAAGAAATTTACAGAAGAATAAAATTGGATTGGAGTGCATACGGCAGTCATTGTCAAGTCCTGACTGGGAGCTTACCACTGTCGTTGAAAAAAAAGGGTGCAATCATTGAATTCTACCGGTGCTAACTTATGGGGTAGAAACTGGTAGGTTAACACAGAAGCTTGAGAACAAGTTAAGGACCGCAGAAAGAGCGATGGAACGAAAAATATTAGGCTAACGTTAAGAGACAGGAAGAGAGCACTGTGGATCAGAGAACAAACGAGGATAATCGATATTCTAGTCGACATTAATTAAAAAACATGGAGCTGGGCAGGCGATGTAATGTGCAGGATGGATAACCGGTGGACAATTAGAGTAAGAGAATGGAGTGCCCCAGGTGGTCAACATTATTCCGGAGACCTCCACTACGGCGTTTTAACTGGTTTCAGAACTGGTTTCGGCACGTAAAACCCCACAAAGAAGTATTTTGTCCGCTACTGCACTGTATGGCTGTATAAGCATTATGTAGTGACACGTTCAGGCGCGTGCATACTTGGTGAAATGAAATAGAGGGGTCCTACATACAAATGTACTTTTTAAAATTATTTTTCGATCAATATCAATATTGGAGTCGTCCTCACTGTTTGCTGTTGAGGGCTATCACTTTTCACTTGGTTAATAATGAGATTTAAAAAATCAGAAAGCCTTGTACTGCTTTGATTCGGCGTTCAGAAGTAAACAATACCAAATAATGTTTAAATAGGGTGTCCTCTCCAGTCAAAACGCGGGTGCAGCCTGAACGAAATTAAACCTTGATCCTTGCATGGGCACCGACTTCCTTCCCAAGGACACACATGTCAGTTTAGCTAGCTGTCCCTAAATAGAATTGGACGAAAGGATGCGTGTAGCGTGCTGCTAAAATATCGTTTTGGCTGATCCGGACGAACAACTAACCGTTTCTGCGCTAAGGAATTCGGACTATTGCAGGCTGATGTAGAATTACGTAGTGTTTAATACAGCTTTTGTCTGCTTCCACAGCAATGACTGCAAGGATTCCATTGACTTAATGAAGCTGATGATTTCGGTAGGGACAACAAAGGTCAATGCCTGCTTGACGAAGAGAACGAAAAGGTGCGGCTTCTATTAAAATAAAATTTCGCACTAGCAAAATCAACAGACTTTATACACCTAAATTATTCTTGGAATCGACAGTGGTGTCCCAACCGGCAATTCGAAGTAACATTTACAAGACTGCGTTGCCGTATTCCACAACTAAATTTTTACTTGCCCAGATGTGGTCTGGCGGCATCACCATTATGCTAGCTCTGCAATGAACCAGAATCTATCGATCACTTTTTATTATCCTGTCGGCGGTTTTCTAATCATCGACAACGATGTTTAGAAATCCCACTTCGTAATCTAGGACTGCCGTTAAGCAGTTCAGTTTTACTCTCACTTGGAGCCATGGTGTTAGGATATGGCCACGGGAATGTTTGCCGAGCCATTTATAATTTTCTATGTGACACAAAAAGATGGCCTTATTAATATTTTCCCATTTTTACGTCATTGCTTTATTTATCCTTCAATAAATTGTACCTTTAGCAAATTCAAAAATAAAGTCACAAAACCACAATTATTATTATTATTATTAATATTAATAATATTATTATTATTCAAAATCTACGTATTTCCTTTGCTGTATTTAATTTATTGTTAAATTCATATTACTATTCCCATTCAGGCAAGCTGACTAACTTAGTATAGACTACTTAATTCTTTTATTGCTTTATTTCTCATTTTCAATTAGTCATTTATTTTCATTCTTATACTTAGGTATTTATAAATTAATTTATTTTAAATTTCTATCATAATACCACCCGGTTCGTGGCCTATCCCCCTCAGTGGGTTGTGCCAAGTGTTGAGGCATCATCATCATCATCATCGAAATTACTGGAAGCAATATGTTGACAATGAACAAAAGGCCGCTGACCGCAAGTTCCAATCATACTCCCCAACAAGAATTTATAACATGATTTGTGCGACACTATCACTGTATTTTTGCTCATTCGTCAATACAGGCCTATAGAAACGCCCTAAATCACAAGCAAGCTTCTGTCTTCGGAGGAAAAATATTGCGGTTTGGTACCTCGTTCATCCGCACACTTCGATTACTTCATCTGAATCGTTTATCTACTTTCCCAACGATTCAACGCTCTGCTCAGCTTGATATTTTTTTGAATAGCTAAAGGCATCTAAGTAGGTGCGCTTCATTTGTCATTGTATCTGGATGAATACACTGTTGTTAAACCAAGGTATAGATCCCATATTTGTATATGCGTGTGAGTTGACCAGCGAGCAGAGATCTCAGCGTGGTATGTAGATACACCGCCGAAGATGGTAACGATGCATCGACGTCCTGCATTCTAGCTTGTACATTGTCGTTCTAAATTAACTGAATTCTTAATCGATGAGTAGGTGTGCTTCTATTAAAAAACTTACAACATGAAGATCCTGACAAACCAGCGTGTCCCCTAGTATAGTTATGAACACATTTTCTTTGAATAATGCAAGGAGTACTCGATTAGCGAGAAGTTCACATGGATTACACATAAAATTAGAGCATTGGCACCAGGCGTCCTCTAGAAACGACAAAAATTAATATCTAAAGACACTATGCAGATTCCATGCATTATGGGAATCGATGGAATAAGGAGCATTTTCCAAGTAACTGGCTACCGACCATCGGTTCGAACTTAAGCGTTACCAGGTGGCCAAACATGTTTGCGTAACGCAAGCGACTGTTTGTGTAACTCGACCATTTGTTTCACGACACCAGCTGGAAGGCGAAGACGATGCCACGACGGCCACGACATGAGGATTGTTCGAGGTGAAGAAACGTTACAACCTGTTTTTTTACGACCTGGGACGATCTCGAACCTGGTACCTTGTCGCACAGCGTCTTCGTAGAGTTAGCTGCTAAGAGGAAAGTACTCGTGAATGTGGTACGACTCAGAAGGAAGCGAAGTCTGACACTTCCTCAAGTGGAAGCCACAACGAGGCAAGACCGGAAGAAAGTGGTACGCTACGGCTTGTGACGCTTGCGAAAGATTGTGGTAAAAGTTTGGCCGAATGGAAAGTGGCCCGTGCGCTCGCCTGCTATCTCATACTATGCGACGTCATGCACGGGTCAATAGTCCTTATAAAAAAATTATTATTGGGTTTTACATGGCAAAACCACGATCTGATTATGAGGCACGCCGTATTGGGGGACTCCAGAAATTTGGACCACGTGGGGTTCTTTAAAGTGCTCCTAAATTTAAGTACTCTGGTGTTTTCGCATTTCGCCCCCGTCGTCCTAATTATAGTTAGACGAGACATGTGTCTGGCACAAAAGAAAGCACCACAATAAGTGCTTGGATTGATGCAATCAATGTTTCACATTAAAATAGACTGACTGCTTGAGCAAACATTAGCAACATTATAAACAAAGCGACGGAGATTAGGAGTCAATCCTAGGATGGAAAAGCATCTGTTATGCTGCCATTAATGATGACGGTGGTCATGCGCTGTACTGCAGTGTTTCGACATGCGAAATTGCCGTAGTCACATGACATTTGCCGCCTAGACGGTGTTGCCCAGCTGTTTTTAAAATTTCCTGGTTAGCCATTGGATTATTCTTGACCTCTGAACATCGAGAGCGCAGGCACGCTCTGAAAAATATCCGTGCTGGCCCGCAGAAGAATTATGAAACACAGCTGACATACAAATGGGTTATATTTAGACAGCAAATATACAATACGACTTATCCATTGAATACAATTATATGGCCAATAACGGTGTTGATCTACAGGAAGTTTGATATAAAATGCCGGCGGTCTTTGCATCCCTAGGGCAGTACCATTCCCTTCTTGCACCACCCGCTGCATAGCACCGAAAGCACAGCCAGCAAACTGTGCTGTATGAATGTTCAGGGCAAGCGTCGGTGGTCAGCTGGAGAACTTGCCAGGTGAGACGAGTCCTGGCAACACAGCTTCCAACCACGGGCGTTTGCAGGCGCCTTGTCGGCGACACAAGCATCGCTTCGCTGTCCGATGCCGGCCGCTAAAGGAGCGTTCAGCATCACAACACAGCGGCGGGCCAAGCTATATTTCTCACCCTCAGTCGCGGCAGTCTTGTGGATCTCCTCACACCACCACCCACGGCTGACGTTGTCGCCCAGCTCGCTCACGTCGATCCCCGGCACGAGTTGATTGCACGACGTCACTGTAGCCTCGTCGGCGCCGCCCTTCTCCTGACGCCCAGTGCACCTGTGGTAGCTTCCAATGGCGTCGCGTGTTCTGCCGAGCTGTCCCAGACAAGTGATGGTCTCGCACTCGGGTGGCTGCTGGCACCAGCGGTCCATCTCGCGCGGTGATGACAGCCCGGAGGGGATCCTGGCGTCATCCGCAGGGAAGAGTAACTCGTGCATCGCAAGGACGTCGGGGCCACCGAGCATGGGGGCCATGACGCTCTTCTCTCAATCAGAGATGTGCCTCCCGACCTGGAGTGCTTCTGCGGCCACAGCTATCTGCGACGAGACGGCAACGCAATAGAACACGAAGCGAGACGCTGACGATGATGATGATCTTCCTCTCGTTTGGCGCGTGTCAACGTGTCCCTTTCTTGATCGTCGTTGTCGTCTCTATTACGAAGGCGCGTGAAAACAGCAACGCATGGCGTAATTGATAGTGCAGGAAAATTGCAAACATCTCAAAGAAATAACAGCAGTACTATACAAGCTGTTTCTGGTAACTTGGGCGAAACTTTAAAAATATGCAGATGGCTTCGTAGCTCGACAGAACCATGGTGATGTTGTTTGCCGTCGCTTGTAGATACTCAGGTTATTTTTTTGTAATCCGCCTAATTAGATAATTTGTTTTAATTATTTATCAACTTCTCAATTATTATAATTACATTAAAAGTGTCAATGAGAAAGTTGTAGAGCAACATGAAAAACTCCCGATGCAGCTTTCTGTTGCTCAATACGTGCCACATAAGACTTTTTCTGAGACACAAGCTCGCGAATACACGCCAAATTGCCGCGCGACTGGCCGCTCGAGGCAGTTTGCGTGTATTCGCGGGCATCTTTCACGTTTCAAAAAACATTTTTCTGTTGCACGTATTGAGCAACAGAAAGCTGTTTTGGGAGTTTCTCATGGTGCTCTACAATTTCCTCATTGACACTTTTCACCTAATTAAAATAATTGAGATGTTGAATAAATAATTACTTAATTAGGACTAATTATATAGTTAGGTGCATTGCGAAAATAAAGTGAGTATCTACAAACGAAGGCAAACATAATTACCTTGGTTCTGTCGAGCTACGAAGCATTTGTATATTTTTAATGTTTGGCCCCAGTTAACTAAAACACCCTGCATACGAAAATAGTTGTTACGCCTTCTATGTGTGACATCAGTGCTCATGCTGTCCGTTTAGTTTCATGGATTATTCCAAATTCATTTGTCCCGCACTGAAAAGTGCGGAAATAAAAAAAGAAGAGAAGCAAGAAATTCTTATGTTAGGACAGAATATTTTAGTGCTGAGAAAATCCTTCGAAAATCGTTGGGCTCACGGTGGGTGGCTATTCCGTGAGCTGATTTCTTGGCCAACGCCCAGAATTATTCTTTCTTTAACTGAGCACGAGAACATGCGCTGGTTTTGATGATCGTGATGTGAGGAAAATGCATACATTTTAATTATCGTGTTGTCTGTTTTGTTAATATTTTCACTGTCTTTTTATTGTATTTTGTAAGTTTCCTTGCAGTATGCCTATAAAGCTTCTCGAGTGGACATAAAAGGTTGTTCTCCAATAAATAAATGTGGAACTTGTGCAAGCAACTACGATAATTTCGGTAATACCATTGGTTCAGTTTTGCAATGCCTGTAACCATAAGCCCGCCGAATAAGCGGATACTCACTCATGTTTTCATTCTTAGGATATTTCGTGCACCTTCCAGGTGAGAGAGAGAAATAAATGGGGCGGGAAAGGCGGAGAGGTTAACCGAAAGAGCTTCTCGTTTGCTACCTTGAACTTGGGGAAGGGTAAGAATAAATTAGACTGAAAGAATAACGAATACATAAGCTAAAGGCAACAAACAAATTCACCGACGATTACGATACTCCCTAATGCGAAATTTGAGTGCAGCTCTATACGTGTTTTCATTTCGCGATATATTGAAGCAAAGAATTTGAGAGAGACATGTCGCAGAGTCGCGAATCGTCGTATATCTGATTTGCGGGTCAAGCGCGTCGGCTTTTATACATTACTCGTTGAAGCTTCCAGTGTAATCGCTGGTGCCGCTTGACTTCCAGAAAGTACTACACAATGCACGTCGCGCATACAATCAGATTACAATACAATCGCAAACTATGACAATCGAGCGAAACAAGCGCGAGCGAGAGCTGACGAGATCAGACGATAGGTATGAAACTATGGATCCGGCCACGGTGTAAGATATATACACTTTTGGTGAGGACACTAGCGAGACGCGATCGACCAGATAAAAAACCAAAGCGCGCGCCGATCGGCCCGGTGACGGCAGCGGATACCTATCGGCAGTACGAGGCAACTTTAACACAGAAAACTTTTTATTGGTTTAATCTCCGATTGATATAGCAACCGGCGCATCGCGGTAAATCCGAAATGATTGAGTGACGCGCGAAAGAAGGTCACCGGAGAGAGGGGAGAACTTGGGGGAGAGGGCATGCGCACATTCCTTGTCCGCGCAAGCTCTCGCCTACGTTCTAACTGAAGTTGCGTCGTTCCGCCGATAGGTATCCGCTGCCGTCACCGGCCCGATAGACGCGCGCCGTTGCTACTTTATCTAGTCGATCCCGTCTACCAAGCAAGCCGAGAAGTGTATATGGGTATATTCCTAACACCGTGGGTCCGGCTGAGACCAGATCTGAGTACGCGTCGAACTGTCGAGCTCATGAAACCAGTTTCCCGCGCACACGTCATTGAAGGGGCCTCTGTCATTGGACTGCGCTGTTGGCGGCTCACTTCTTTTATATTTCGCTGTTGTGCTCGTACGCTCGGTTACGCCGCCGCCGACGTTCGCCGCATAAACGGGCCATTAAGAGCTGCGCTCTAAAAGGAGGTGGGCAATGACTCTGAGAACTATAATCTCTGTACTAGGCCACTGGAACACAAAAACTTCGAGTGTCTTGACCGACTTGCTGTGTGACCACTGCATAGAACAGGCGTTCCAGGACTGTCTGTTCCGAAAGTGGCAGGTCGTCATGAGGGACCCGCGCGGTCGCGAATGACTACCTGTGTGTGGCGTGTCAAGGACATCGGCAAGCAACGCACGCAATAGTTTCATAGCTGCCGGAGTAGTCACACGCAGCAATATATTCCCTTTTGATGCGCAAAGCGACACCAGGTCACTTTCCAGTATGTTTATGTCTCAAACCGTTTTCCCCCCAACTTAGGCCTTTCTGTAATCCTTGGTCTAATGGATAGAGCATCGGGCTGGCGTGCGTAGGGATCCGTGTTTTAAACAAAGCGTTACACCAACGTGTGTCATTCGGTATGTGCCACTGAGTGTATGTCACTCTTCCTTGAACCTCTTTATGACAAGTTGGGTCAGTGGGTTTGTGCCGATCTTCAAGGACAAAAAAAAAAACCGTTTTTATTTATCCGGTTCTGGGCGTGATGGAACCCGCATCATATATATATTCAGGCAATCTTGTCTAAATAAATATTCCGACACGCGGAGGTGTCGCTAGATGGCGAAGGTTGTCCTGAGGGACGCACTGGATAGGATTCGGCTGCATACACGCATCTTACCTGACGGGTTTCAGTCGGGCCTATACGATGTGTCTCTGCACTGCTTCAATGCTAATGACATCGACAACAATCGCAACATGAGGCTCTTCCGTGATTTTTTCGCATATGCTATGTATTTATTTTAGAATAGTGAGCTGTTGGGCTCGTTGGTTTGACATTAGTTTGACATCTTGTATTGTGACGAACACTTTTGTTGGTGAATTATTTAAAGCGCCAAACAGACGACACAAGAAGAGACACGGACGAGCGCTTTGTTGGGACGACCTTTGTTGGGAATATGTGCCGTGTTCTAAGAAAGCCAGTCTACCCTTTCACTCCTCTGACAGCAAACTGGTGGAAAGGGGTATACCTTCGTCGCATCTCAAGTCATCCTTGACCAAGTCTAGTGTATAAAGGGTTGGCCATAGTTTTGACCTTAAAGTGTCTCGTCTGAGAACCTCGGGATTCCCTTCGAGTGTGCTAGTGGCGGTGTGATTTAAAGAAGCTTCGGGCGTCACCCAGTGCTACGCCACGCCAGACACCAAATAAGTATGTCGTGGTGCCATATATCCACACGTTTTCCCACAACCTAAAAAGGATTGGGGTGAAACACGGTGTCGACGTCGTCTTCGCAGCCCCTCTTAAGCTTTCTCGGCTGCGCGACCTCCCAGAGGGCCAAAAGGAGAACAAGGCCTGTGAAAATAAACACGCTAAGCCCGTCGTCCCCTGTGCCGCTGAAGTAGTATAAAAGATATCGCTCAGCTTTGGGAAAGTTTATATCGGACAGATGGCGCGCTTTCTCAATGACAGGCTAAGCGAGCATTCGTCATCTTTCAAGGCGCTGAGCAACACAGCGCACCTTCACGCGCAATGTAGGGAATGTGGCTGTACATCCCTTTTTGAAAAAACCGAGATCGGTAGCAGATCGAATGGCAGACTTGAAAGAGATATCCTCGAGGCTGGTCAGATTAACGCTGACTTGGACTTTTATGTTAATGCCCCGTCAGTGCATCTGATGGACAAAGAATCACCTTCCTCGCTCTCGGCTGAAGTTTCTACGTGCCCCTCTTCCTCCTGTCCCCGACGCGTTTTTTTTTTAAATGATTTTTTAAGCCACTTGCACGTGCCGATGTTACTGTAACCCACACCCGTTTGTCATTATTGATAGGGATTTCTACTCGTTTGTTACGCAATATATCTCATTCTTAAATTTCTTCATGTATTCTATTCTTAAATTTCTAAATGTATTCATTGACAGCGCGTGCGCAATACCGCTCCTGGTGGTCTGTTTCTCAAAATAAACACAGTTGCAAGTGAGCGTCTTTCCGGTCTTGGTCTCCTTTTTCCCGTTACACTTCTGCGCTCCCCTCAGCAAGATAAATCTAGCTGTTCTTGCAGGTGCTTCACAGTTAAGGCGCGTTTATAGTGCGACGTTATCGGCACGCGGGCCAGCGTCGTTCACGGCCAGCCACGCTACGCCTGTTGCGCTGCGCCAGCCGAAACGCCATCTCCACTATAGACGTTTTCACGAGGGCGCTTCCGACAGTCTGGCGTGAAGAGTATGTGTCAGTGTTGCCTGTTCGGTCTGGACTGTGAGCTTGCCTTGCGCTTGCATTGCGGAGTGGTAGCTTTCCTTCGATGTTTCCGTTTATTTTTGTCACGAATGACTTACGCTCGTAAATAATGGTATATATACTCATCAAAAGGCTACAGGCCAGCACTGTGCAGTTTATTGGTGCACAATCAACCAGCGGAAAATAACGATTTTGGGGACTAAGTGTGTCCACAACACAGCTAGCACTCCGCGAGACCACTGCCGATGTGATATGTTCACGCTTCGCCGGTTTCCTGCATCACCTGAGGTCATGGCATTTCAGTCTATAATGTGAACCAATGCACACATCAGTAAAATAACGCATTTTTGTAAACCTTTTTTTGGCACATTTCCCAATAGGTTGCGAGAATTGTCAGCTCTTCGATGCAATATTTTCTCGTATGTAGTGGCAGAGGCTACATTTCTTATTCTTTCAAACACGACTTCATTCCAGTGCCTAATACGGGGGTCCCACGGCGCACTTTTGATCGTGATGGAGGCCTATCTGGGTCGAATTTCTTGGTCGCGATTGGTTTCTTTGCTCAACCTGCGGAAGGGAGCCAATCGCGGTCGAACATTCCGATCCAGTTCGGTCTCGATTGCTATCAAAAGTGGCCGTGTGACACCGGTATAAGACAAATTGAAGCACTCTGCGAGAGAACTAGTCGGTAAAAACACTTCGCAACGATCTGGAAAAATCGTGTCCTATGGAAGATATATGCAGACCATGTGTCCACCAAAACATTGTCTCTGCGTTCACGCGCATCCTGCGCGGCCCTGCCCATAAAGTTGATAACTTCAACCGTGTGGTGCTGCATCGAGCTCACCCATCTTTGAGCGTTGTCTATGTGCTTGGGCAGCAAGAGAATGCAAAAACGAACGTGTCAACCTCATCAGTGCGGCCTAGCGCCAGTGTCAGAGTTCGGGAACCGTAATGCGGTAACTGTGCGTGGCGTTGAAATGCGCTAAATGAGCCCGCGCAAGTAAGAACGTAAAAAACGATATTCGCATGGGTACGCGGACAATAGCATCATGCTTGCAAGAATAAGAGTAACGAAAAAATAAATTATTCGCACTGTAGATCAAGTGAAATACTTACGTGCGTGCAGTGACCGCGCTTTTCACTCACGGTCAGTAGTGGTTTACGGTCATGTGCACATGTATTTATTGGACAATTGTTAAGACTCGACATTACTTTATTATGAACATAGCACAGTGAGACGGTGTAAGGGAAACAAGAGAAAGAGCAGAGATGGCCCTAACGCTGCAATATTGTTAGCTTATTTCGCTTCAGAGATAGCGCACACGAACAATTCTTGCCGTACTCGAGAGGGAAACAGCGCGAAAAAACACGACAAGAAGACAAGAAGGGAGACACACACCCAAGAAGACAAGAAGGGAGACACACACCGTACACCGGTCTTGCCGTACGCCATATCTTCAATATAAACTTCGCGCACGATCTACGTTAAGGTTCACCGTGAGCAAAGCTTGTTTCAAATTCAGACATTCGAAAGAAAAGCCATTCCAGATAAGCAAACGTAAAAAATAGGTAAACAAATATATCTTTATAACAAGTCCTGTTATAATCCCTATTGGGATTGACAGTATGTACAGATAAATAAATACTAAAAATAAGAATCTAGCACCTAGGCTGTATCAGTTGCGCTGGCATCTGTGATCACTGTCGGGCGTCGGTTCGCTGCAGGTACCGCGCTGCTCGATCGCCACGCTTATGCTTTGACATTTGGTTGGTGGATCTGGTGCACTGCACCACATCCAATAAATTTTGCATGATTGCACTGTTCAGTTGCGTCGGAAGCGTATGGAGTAACCACCGCATATCTACCAACCACTGACACGTGTCGTCGGGCAGCCGGCGCCTGGTTCCAAGCATTGCCCGACAGCTACGTACGCGCCTGCTTTCGCTAAATGAGGCAACCCTCAACCGCGAAACGTAATGGTGATCAGATTCAATCGACGATACGGTCACATGTGCCGAGCAATAACAATGAAATATACTGCTGATTAGCACGCCAGGTCTCGACGAAGCAGACGCGTCCTCCGCCGCTACCCACGACGAAACACTACATCCACTGGCTGGGCTTGCTGTTGCCATGGCACTCCACACTGAGCGCTCACGCGAGCACGTCAAACATGTAGCAAGTCAAGCGGCACAAGACAAGCGAAGCGGAATAAAACAATCGAAATGATGCGCGGCGAAGATCACACAACCGAAGTGCGGCCGGCCTGCTCTCGCAAGGCTCACAGTCCAAAATGGCGGCTAAACATGTTCTGACGGTAGACGTCGCCCTTGTCGGGCAATGGCGCTACTGCGACGGTCTATACTGCGACGCGCGCGCCGTCAGCTGTTGTCTTCGGAGCATGCGCAGAACGATCCCAAGCGCGCGCGCTGCTTTAAACCGTCGGCGAAGCGGCGTGGGCGCCTTTATTGCTTCGCGCGAAATGCATTGTGGGTCGGTGCAGTCGGCGCGACCAACGCGCGAATAGGTCAGGAGCCAATTCGGCGTCGGGTCCGTCGGGGCGCGCGAAAGCTGCCGGTTACGTTGGCTGCGCCAGTGCGCCCAACTATAAGACGGTTTCCTGCTCGCGATAACAGCAGCGAGCGTGCCGCCCCCAAGAAACTTCCGGTCACAGTGGCGTACCAACTACTTCTCGAGTGGGGGGGGGGGTGGCAAACCGCACACGATCTGACTCTCTCTCTCTCTCTCTCTCTATATATATATATATATATATATATTGCTACACGCGTGTGGTATTTCTTTGTTTGAACGAGGCGCGCGGGCGCCATTACTCGAGAAAAGAAGAGGAAGAAGGAGCTGGGCTCGCGGTGTGAATCTAACCGCTCAGCGCTGCAACCACTGTTGTAAATACAACCTGTAAATAGCTGGTAGTCTTACTGACTCGTCCTTCTCGTAACATTCTGGTGGAGGTGGAACGTTCCCCGTCCTCACCACGGAGCTCTGAAGCGGCCGGACCGTCGTCTTCTCAGCGATGGCTTCCGATGGAAACACCTCGTCGCCACCTACACCTGCGGCGCCAACCACAACGTACGTTACGGTTCCTAGTATCCGTGATCCTGGGACATTCTCCGCCCAAAATGGCGTTGACGTCGACGACTGGCTCAGCATGTATGAGCGTGTTAGCCGAAGCCACCACTGGGACCCTACTATCATGCTTGCCAATGTGATCTTTTATCTGGACGGGACACTGCTTGTCTGGTTTCGCACCCATGAGGTTGAGATATCCAGCTGGGACACTTTCAAAGAGGGGCTTCGCGACCTATTTGGCAACCCGTCAGGTCGCCAACAGGCTGCGCGAAAAGAGCTTGCTTCCCGTGTCCAGTCGTCGATAGAATCGTATGTCTCCTACATACAGGAAGTGCTCGCGCTTTGCCGGAAAGTCGACGAGCACATGACCGAGGTTGACAAGGTGGGCCATATCCTAAAAGGCATCGCGGACGACGCCTTCAATTTGCTCGTCTATAACGACGTTTCTACTGTCGAAGCCATCGTCAAAGAATGCCGCCGCTTCGAGGTAGCCAAAAGCCGCCGCGTCGTCCCAGTTTTCTCGGCTCCCAAACACTCCTGCCACGTCCTCTTGCTCCGCTCTTCCTGCCACACGACCATTTCAAGAGAACGTCACACGTATCGTTCGTCGTGAGAGTAAAGCGACGAGTCCGGCCCCCCTTCATCCTCGACCCCTCGACGGTACCTTTGACCCAGCGGCCCCTACTATTTCCGTTATACAAGCGGTTGTGCGGCAAGAAATTGGAAACCTTGGCATCCCTACCGCCTGCTCTGTCTCCCGACCTGATTCGGCACCGATTCCTATGTCCACCACCTTTAATGACCAGTATTTAGCTCCGAGACCACGCAATCCTGCTGAATGGCGAACACCTGACGACAAACCAATCTGCTTCCGCTGCCACCGAGTTGGTCACGTATCCCGCCACTGCCGCACCACCTGGATGCTGCCATACTGGAGCTCATTCCCTGCTCCTCGCCCATACGCCGACGCTCGCCGTTACCCCCTCGCCGTCCGTACCCTACTTCTGATGTCCCTGACCGCCGCTCCTCCGGGCGATCGCCGTCGCCTCAACGCCGTCGCTCCCCGTCACTCCAACCTCGCCGCTTTTCCTCGCCACACCGCCGGACGGAAGACTAGGCCATGCAGCTCTTGGAGGTAGTGCTGCATCACGTTCGTCCTGTCCAAATCCTCCGTTGACGCTCCTCACGAGCACGAACCTAATTGAAGTAGATGTAGATGGTCTCCCGTTGACGGCATTGATTGATACTGGAGCCCAAGTGCCCATAATGAGCGCTAACCTATGTCGTCGCCTCAAAAGAGTTCTTACGCCTGCCGTCACTCGAGCCCTACGCGTCGCCAATGGCGCCACTGTTGCCGTCTCTGGTATGTGCACTGCTCGCGTAGGAATTGCTGGCCGCCAAGTTACAGTCCTGTTCTCCGTGCTGACCAGTTGCCCTCATGACCTAATCTTCGGGCTCGACTTTCTGACGACGCATTCTGCCCTCATCGACTGTTCCACCGGTACGCTGTGCCTCGAGCTTCCTCTTGTTTCCGACGTTCGCCCCGAACAACCGAACACCCTATGCGCTACAGCGTTTGTTCGGTTACCTCCAAAAGCCCTAACCTTCGTCGAATTGGCCTCAACGGCAACCGTGCCTGATGGCGACTATGTCGTCGCCCCTATATTCGTGATGTCCTCCTGGCGCGCGACATCTCTGTGCCACACTCCGTCGTTACCCTTGCCGCTAATCAGATGTGTCTCCCCGTTGTCCATTTTGGCTTGACGAAGCATGTGTTACCTGAAGGCATAGCGGTGGCCACGCTCCGGTCAGTGACAGACGACCACGTCACTGCTTTTGCAGCCGACGCGTCTCCAGATCCTCCTGATTACCCGCAGGATGCCTTGAACCTCGACGGCCCTATAGGTCCTATGGTCGCTCCGTACCTCGCCCCTGGCCCAGCAGCCGCCCTATATCGCCTTTTGCTTTCCTACCGCGTCATATTTGACACTGACAATCGCCCACTTGGTCAGACGTCCCTTGTTAAGCATCGGATAAACACTGGTGATGCTGTTCCCATTCATCGCCGACCGTATCGCGTGTCCACAGCAGAGCGGCAAGTTATGCAGCAGGAAGTGAACAAGATGCTCGCCAAAGGCATTGTTGAGCCCTCGTCGAGCCCTTGGGCGTCGCCGGTCGTTCTCGTCAAAAAGAAAGATGGCACGTGGCGTTTCTGTGTTGATTACCGCCACCTAAACCAAATCACTAAAAAGGACGTTTACCCGTTACCACGAATTGACGACGCTCTTGATTGTCTTCACGGTGCCAAATACTTTTCGTTCATTGACCTTCGATCTGGTTATTCGCAGATTTCTGTCGATGAGCAAGACCAAGAAAATACCACTTTCGTCACTCCAGATGGCCTCTACCAATTTAAGGTTATGCCGTTTGGTTTATGCAATGCCCCCGCCACGTTCGAACGGATGATAGACTTTCTGCTTCAAGGTTTCAAATGGTCAACTTGCCTTTGTTACCTCGACGACGTCCTTGTGTTTTCTCCTACGTTTGAGACGCACCTTGAGCGCGTCGCAGCTATCCTTGACGTCTTCCGCAAGGCTGGGCTCCAATTAAACTCATCGAAGTGCCACTTCGGGCGCCGACAGATTACAGTGCTCGGCCATCTCGTCGATGCTTCCGGAGTACAACCCGACCCGGAGAAGGTTCGAGCAGTAACAGCTTTTCCTGTACCTCAGTCTGTCAAAGACGTCCGGAGTTTTGTGGGGCTCTGCTCTTATTTCAGACGGTTTGTGAAAGATTTCGCAGCAATCGCTCGACCACTCACTGAATTTCTGAAGAAAGACGTGCCTTTTACGTGGGGTTCCCCTCAGGCTGCCGCATTTTCACGCCTTATCACGATTCTGACCAATCCACCAATCTTCGCCCACTTTGACCCGTCCGCACCTACAGAGGTCTGAACCGATGCCAGTGGTTATGGTATCGGCGCAGTCTTAGCGCAACGGCAACACAGACATGACCACGTTATAGCTTACGCTAGCCGGCTCCTGACAACTGCAGAGCGCAACTATTCGATTACCGAGCGCGAATGTCTTGCTCTCGTCTGGGCTGTTTCAAAGTTCCGCCGATATTTATATGGCAAGCCCTTCTCAGTAATCACAGACCATCATGCGCTGTGTTGGCTTTCGTCGCTGAAGGATCCTACTGGCAGGCTCGGTCGTTGGGCTCTCCGACTACAAGAATATCTCTACACAGTGACGTACAAGTCGGGACGCCAACACCAGGACGCAGATTGCCTCTCTCGCTACCCAGTCCAAGACCCGACCTCTACGTCTGAACCTGACGCCGACGCCTGCGTTCTCTGTTTTTCCACTGGTCCATGTCGCCGACGAGCAGCGCCGTGACCCGTCCTTGCGTATCATCATTGACCGCCTGGAATCGTCACTTGCCGACCGCTCCCTTCGCTTATTCACACTTCAAGATGGCGTACTCTACCGCCACAACGTTCACCCCGACGGCCCAGCATTACTCCTTGTGATTCCTAAACACCTTCGCTCGGCTGTTCTCCACGAACTTCACGACCTCCCCACTGCCGGTCACCTCGGTGTGTCACGTACCTACGACCGGATCCGCCGACGCTTCTTTTGGCCAGGGCTTGCTCGCTCCGTTCGAAGATACGTAGCTGCGTGTGGGAAATGCCAGCGACGCAAGACACCGTCGACGCTCCCTGCTGGGTACCTTCAACCAATTGACATTCCCGCGGAACCATTCTTTCGGGTTGGTTTAGATTTATTTGGCCCTTTTCCTCTTTCTACCTCTGGGAACAGGTAGATCGGTGTGGCCACAGATCACGCCACGCGCTACGCCATCATCCGAGCGCTCCCTACAAGCTGCGCCACAGATGTTGCCGATTTTCTTCTACGCGACGTGATTTTATTACATGGAGCTCCGCGACAACTTCTCACAGACCGTGGCCGGACATTCCTGTCAAAAGTTATCGCGGACATCCTGCAGTCCTGTGCCACGAGGCACAAGCTTTCCACGTCATACCATCCGCAAACGAGTGGCCTCACGGAGCGTCTTAATCGCACTCTCACAGACATGCTCGCGAAGTATGTGTCTTCCGACCACACTGACTGGGACCTCGCTCTACCATTTGTCGCCTTTGCGTATAATTCCTCGCGCCACGACACAGCCGGTTATTCGCCATTTTTCCTTCTATTCGGCCGAGAACCAGCACTGCCCCTCGACACAAGCATCCCTGTTCACGCAGCACCCACCAGTGAATATGCCCTTGACGCCGTCGCCCGCGCTGCCCACGCAAGGAAAATTGCCCGTGACCGCCTTCTGCACTCCCAAGACAGTCAACGGCGTTTGTACGACCAGCGACACCGCGACGTGCACTTCCCGCCTGGTTCTTTGGTGCTTCTATGGTCTCCGTCGCGTCAGGTCGGCCTGTCAGAAAAACTGCTGTCTCGTTACACAGGCCACTACCGAGTGCTTCGTGCCGTGACTCCCGTCACCTACGAGATCGCCCCTGACGCCCCATCTGCTTCCCAGTCCAGTGATATCGTGCACGTTACACGACTGAAGCAGTATCACCCTCCCAGTTATGACATTTAGACGCTCCGGGACGTCGCTTCTGCCGCCGGTGGATTATGCTACACGCGTGTGGTATTTGGTTGTTTGAACGAGGCGCGCGGGCGCCATCACTCGAGAAAAGAAGAAGAAGGAGCTGGGCTCGCGGTGTGAATCTAACCGCTCAGCGCTGCAACCACTGTTGTAAATACAACCTGTAAATAGTTGGTAGTCTTACTGACTCGTCCTTCGCGTAAATATATATATATATATATATATATATATATACGGTATATCGAATTACTTTTATAATAGGTCAAAAAGCCGGGAAATGCGTCTGTCAGTACTTTTTATATTTAAAAGACATGAACCTATTCATCAATCACACATGGTGAACCATGCAGGCCCAAAAATTATTTGAATTCGCATTTATTTCTTGATACTATATAAAATCTACATATTATACAGGGACAAAAGGCAGTGAGTGCCCAGTGGTCCCTGATCCCGCCCAGTAGCAGCAGCATAGCGCACATCAGAAAATGCACATTCGTTACAGACGACGTTGCTAATTAAAGAATTGTACTCTAAGTCTGCATACAGCACACATGTATTGCTAGATATAAGGTAATATTATTCTCGAGGTTATACGCAACGAAGTACAATCAACATAAATGAGTCCCAATATTCGCAAGAAAAAAGGCAGCAAATGTGTGCGACCTTGGAGAATTACAACCAAGTTTCCAGCGAAACTGTTTCTTTAGTACAGATTCTATAAAAGTTTTGGTTTCCTGAATGATATCGCATAGTTAAAAAAGTTGCCGAGCACTTCTTGTTGGAAATGTTTTAAAAGCCAGTGTTTCATTAACATACGTTACTTCACCATAACGTTCACCATAACGTTCATTATGGAGTACTCCCGCCCTGCTCATCCCCCCCCCCCGCCCTCTCAAATTTCTCTAGATTTGATATCGGTTGAGTTAACAGTTCTCCCAGGGCAGTTGGATAAATTCTGCTTTGTTCGCAAAACACATTCATAAAGCTCCGGATCACTTGCTTGCGTAATTTACTGCAAATATCATAATTAGCCCCCTGTCTTTCAAGTTTACTTAAATATTGCCCACGCCGCGCCCTTTATTTTCGCCAAATATAAATAAAGCGTCTTGTTTAGTTCACCGAGGACATCGCTGAAACTAACTAGAAGCGCCTTATGACGTATGAAAAATAGAGGGGGGGGGGCGGACGACGGCTCAGTAATTATGTGCAACGCTTATAAATAACTAGGTCAGGAACGTAGAAATTTTGTCGCACTTACTATGACCCCTCTTTACTTTCCATGAAATATCAATCTGTTGTAACCAACAGCTATGTCGGGACACTGGGAAGCATAGCTGAAAGTGCCCATATCACACGCTCTAGCACTTGAACAGGCATTTACCATCGCACATACACTTGGCATATTGTTCCCCCTATATTCGCAAAATTTGACTTCAGTTGTAGTTGTAACTATGACAGCGCAGCCGTCTATTCTATTGGAAAAGGCGAATTTAACCCACTCACTTGGAGCATTGTCTACACATTGTCTGTATATCTACATTGTCTACACTGAACATTGTCTACATCTCTACAGCTTGGTCCCTTGTTCTTTCTCTTGCCCCTGTCTTTTTACTCTAGTAATCATGTCTTATTATGCTTGTTACCAACTAGTCCAACTTTCTGCCTTATCTACATGTTTCCCATACAATGCCCTTAATTTTCCCAGATATAAACAAGATGCCTGGTTTAGTTCACCGAGGACACCAGAGAAAAACTACGAATCTCGTATGATGCACGAAAACGCATGGGAGAACGAGGGCTTAGTAATTATCGGTAATACTTGAATTTAAGCAGGAAAGTGAAAGTTTCGCAACGCATTGCGCTTAAAATGCTCCCTATTTGTCCCGAAATATCAAGTCCGCATCTCGTGCAGTTGTTTTAGGAGTCTGGGAAACATTTCGACTAGCGGCAGTATGACACCCTGGAACACTTCAATGAGTAACTTTCTACAAAGGCTGTAATGAACCTACACAGAATACACATATATCGCTGGTCACTCAAACCATTTCTTCATACTTCGAATAAGTATAAACACCGTGCCACACATAGTTTACCGAGGATACTAGGGGGAAACAATTAAATGCCGTGTATAAAAATTTGGAGGAAGCGAGTATTCGTAAGGTTCTTCGAGCACATAAGCAACCTACACAGTTCAAGTTTTCGGTACACGTCGCCAAAAAGTGGCTTTTATTTCTTGAAATTATAAATTATCTGTTGCTCTTGCTCCTGCCGGGAAACGAGTAATAATAGTGTAGTTCTTATTTATTAAACGGCCTGAACACGAAATCTAAAAAATCGGAAGTGACACATGCCTTTAGAAAAGCTTCAGTTTAGTGTTTTATTGCAATTCAAACGGCTCTGCGCGTTCGACGAAGCTCACTTTCACGAAAATATCTACGATAAGTCGTTATTACACAATGAAATTCGACAGTTGGACTTGTGAGCGGTTTAATTCGATTTCTGATGGTGATTATATACTGAGACTGCAGCGCTATGTAGAATATCTCTGCACGGCGATTCCAACAGATAATCCCACGATTTCATGCCGTAAAAGGCGCACCAATCGTTGGACATGGCTGATTATAATACTTTATTGGGACCTCTCCATTCCCTCGCCCGCAGGTTAAATATAGGAAGCCGATTGCGTTTTCAAATACGCTTCATCATCATCATCATCAGTAGCAGCAGCCTATATTTATGCCCACTGCAGGACGAAGGCCTCTCCCTGCGATCTCCAATTACCCCTGTCTTGCGCTAGCTGATTCCAACTTGCGCCTGCAAATTTCCTAACTTCATCACCCCACCTAGTTTTCTGCTGTCCTCAACTACGCTTCCCTTCTCTTGGTATCCATTCTGTAACTCTAATGGTCCACCGGTTATCCATCCTACTCATTACATGGCCTGCCCAGCTCCACTTTTCCACTGAATCTCAACTAGAATATCGGCTATCCCAGTTTGTTTTCTGATCCACACCGCTCTCTTCCTGTCTCTTAATGTTAGACCTAACATTTTGCGTTCCATCGCTCTTTGTGCGGTCCTTAACTTGTTCTCGGGTTTCTTTGTTAACGTCCTTAGGCTGTCCTAAGGCTGTTAACCCCCTAAGGATGTCCTAATACGCTTAGGCTGTCCCAAAAGAACTGGGCATGGTGCAAGTGGCGCAAACGGCAATTTGAAACTGCGGGAGCTGTCCAGTGCCAGGCCTTCTCCGCAATGTGAGAGCGTCTATGGCGAATGCCGCGCGTCGCCCGCTACAGCGCCTCACGAGGAGGCACAAAAGACAACCCTCGCTGCCCAAGCAGGGGTTACGTAGTAAAGAAAAGCATTACTTACGTGGCCACTCTATGAAGAAAATTTAACTTCAGCTGCAGTTTTGTTTGACTTTCCGGCGTGCAGCCGAAAGTGACCGCTTTCAGAAGTGGGGGGGGGGGGGGGGCAAATGACATACTTTGCCCCCCCTGCCCCCCCGGTAGATACGCCTATGTACGGTCACGTGCCTTATCAGGTTTATGCTTTAAAACGCATGGTTGCTTCTGTGCCAGTTACATTCAGCAGCAACGTCAGTGGGCAAAACCGGGAGCCGTGCAGGGCCTATGTTTGTAATCCGTGAAACGGTCTATAGAGGGGGTCGTTTTCGCCAACGTGACGTAGCGTGCGCGCGCGCTCACGTTACGTCGGGCTATAATCGGCCCTTTATAGTTTTAACGCGATAGCCTTAAGGGCCTCCCGTCGCAGAAAATCCGGCGTCGGCGTGGAATCGGCGTCCGTGGCGGAGAAAGTCATCCCGAACCACCCCTACCGCGCAGGCCCTCTGCGTGGCGCAAGGTGTTGGTGAAGAAAAATTTATTTTTGACAGCGAAATCCGTCAGAAAAATGGTAAAGTACGACTTCACCACAACCTACAGACATGGTGGCGTCGGAGTGTAATTTGAATATACGAGAAAACGTAATTCTGTTACGAGGAAACTGAAACACACAAACCCTTTTTCCAGCATTTCTACCATTCTAACAGCGGCGCGCTCGGGTACCCTATACTTGCGAAAATCTTATCTGGATTGCATTCGCATCCTCGGCAGGCCAAATTGGGACTTGAGCTGCCGAATGCGTTTTGGACACGCACGCGCGTCGGGGCAATAGCAAACAATTCTAAAATAATAACAAAAGTTCCTACGGCCTTCACATTTTAATGTTAGACGACGTATACTGCCCCTCAAAAAACGACTTCCCAGCAATGCATGTCTATTTAAAGTGAAGCCGACTATAAGGGGATTGGTGTAAGCTTATAGTCTTTGTAAGCTGGCTTTCCCACGGTCTGTGAGGATTAAATATTTACTAGGATTCGTAGGCATATTCACGTGCGTAGTCGTTGCTTGGATCGTGAAGTTGCCGCAGTGACTTGCATTTCTCTGCGAATATATAGTCTGAGGTCCTGTGGTAGATAAGGTGGAGCGGTGGCTGTGGCCGCATGAACGTCTGCTTTTTTTGCACTCATAAGACTGCATTAGCCACCGCACTTAGCAATGTCTCTTACACACAACTATACAGGGTGTTTCACGAACACTTTCAAAATTTATTTAAGGTTGCCTGTGGCAGAAAGCCCGATTCTAGTTAATGAGGTGGTCTACTCGAAGAGGGGGACATTACTTGCAGAAAAATTGAAATGCATAATCGACTAATAAACAAAAATGCACAGATTAAGTTTTAACTAATTACCTGATTACCCATATTGTAATTTACAAATTGTAAACGTGGAGTTCGCACGGCGGATCCACTTGTAAATAATTCTCATGATGACACCAGATTAGAGAAATTAATTCCCGAACTTTGCGGAGAAATGCATTGGCGTTCCAGTTAATTTTGTGCTTCAATGCATAAAGCAACGTTTCGTTAAGGAACTAACCGGAACGCCAATGCATTTCTCCGCAAAGTTCGGGAAATAATATCTCGAAACGGGGTGCCATCCCGAGAATTCGTTCCAAGTTGGTCCGCCTTGCGAACTCCACGGCTACAATTTGTAAATTGCAATATGGGCCATCAGGTAAATAGTTAAAAGCTAATTAGTGAATTTTTATTAATTATTCGATTATGCATTTCTATTGTGCAAGTAATGTCCGCTTCTTCGAGTAGACCAGCTCATGGACTGCAATTCTGCTATACCTTTGAGGATTTTTGAATGTGTTCGCTGAAACGCCCTGTATATTTCCCAACGTACAGCTTGCGTATATTGCCATGCCACGACGTGAAATCTACGAATTGTAAGCTCCTTCTTGTAAGATCACGTATGGCAATAGGTGATCTTTTTCTGGAGTGTATGGGCGAGTGACTTGTGTGCAAAAGCCGCTGTGAAAATACCTTTATTCTTCTGTGCATTTGTAATGTATCTTATCGATCTGGTTGAAGTTCCCAAAGCTGCAGACGGGGCGCGGGAGGCAGCGTAGTTCCAGGCTCGTATTTCGACAACCTGCAGTTATGGGCACGGAGAGCATGGCAGTATTTATATACCATATAGGTATATTGTGAAGCCGCCTTTGAGACCCTCAAGCGATGTCTTAGGTCAGGACCAGTGCTTCGTGACTTTCATCCCACAGCCTCTACCCAGGCAGCACATTACATGGGGCCAACTAGGGCCGATGATGGTTTTCAGCCGGCACTGGCTGGGCCGCGAAGGTCCGCCGTTGCCTCCGTAATGCCAGTACTGGCAAAGCCACTGTAACAGAAACCCAGCGCTGGCCCTGCCTTGCCGGTGAATGCCCGTTAATGGATGGGCCGGGCGACGCAACTGGCTATCCCGGGTCTGCTTTGCCGTTAGAGTGCCGTCATTGGCTGTACATCTCTAAATATTTGTTAACAACAGCCGTTCAAAGCTATAGATATAGCCACATTGTTTAGCAGTGCTGATAAAGCCGTAAATATTGGCCTGTCAAACAGAACGGCATTTCAATATTACTTTTCGCGCAGCATTCGCTGGCCTTTCCCGATTATATATTGTCACGCTGCACGGCGCAGCCGAAGGAAGAGGAAGTAGAGGTGTGCGCGGGGGGCTGGCCGCTGCCTGTTGGGCTTGGATGACCGACCTGTCCCTTGTGCTACGCTAACCATCCTTCATTCTTGTAAATAAATCCATCCCATTCGTTTTAATTTGGAGGAAGGTGCTGGGTACATCACACTGGACGACCGAACTCTACTACCCCTTCGACGCAGCAAACGGTTGGCCGGGCTACCACCGGGAGACGTCGACATGAGCGATTCGGACGGCGGCGACGTTCGCGAAGAAATTGCGACAGAAAGCATTCGCCCGAGGCAAGCCGGTTAGTGGCCACCTCATCGAGAAGCACGCACATTCTCAGGCAAAGCGAATGAGGACGTCGAGGACTGGCTGGGACACTACGAGAGGGTGAGCCGCCATAATGAATGGAGCACGGCTGCGCAGCTCTCTAACGTTGTCTTTTTCCTTGCGGGAACTGCCCTCATGTGGTTGAACAATAATGAGGGCTCGCTCACGACTTGGGGCAGTGTGATGAGCAGGTTCTTTTGTCTAATATTTGACGGTTCTATGAGGCGAAGCCTCCCAGAACCCAATCGAGGACAAAGCCGTTTGTGGAACGCACACACAAAACGTTTAATGTAACAAGAACGAGAAAAAAACCATAAAATAAACACTCAAAAAGAACTCATAATAGAACACACATGTGGCTAGAACGCTTAATGATATCGGGGAAGTTCGGGCAGGAAGCGGGCGTGTGCGCGTGCTATAGTCTCGATGCGGCGAAGCGGAGACGAGACGACGAGAAAAGCGTTGTTGGTCTCACCAAACGTCGTTGTGTCGGACCGTAGTACAGGCTGTCAGAGCGTGGCAGCTCTGGCTCGGAGGGAGAAGACAGGCGGCTCGGCAGCACGGGAAGACGGCGGTGGCGTTCTGGCTGGGCAGCTGGTCGTGGCACTCGGGCTCGTAGCCCGACAGCTCCCGTTCTGCCCACGGGCGCAGACGCTCACCGGCCTCGGGCAGCAGCAGTTGACAATCGGGCAGGGTGGCGATGCCCGGGAAGGCAGGCGGCTTGGCAGCAGGGGTTGACGGCGGCGGCGTCCTGGCCGGGCAGCTGGTCGTGGAGCTCGGGCCCGTAGCCCGACAGCTCTCGTCCTGCCCACGGGCACAGTCGCTTGCCGGCCTCGGGCAGCTGTTTACGATCAGGAAGAGTGGCGACTCCCAGGAACGGGTTGGCAGGAGGCCCCGGCCGGGTGAAGTCCTGGTGGCTCGGGTCCGGAACCCGACGGCCGTCTTCAGCTCCCGATCCGATGGCCGACCTTGTCCTGGTGTCGCTTCTGGAACTCCTCCCCCTACTGCCAGCGCGGCTCCTTTTTCTGCTGCTCTGGTCCATTCGTCAACTTCTCATTGGCTGCTCGAGGCTCCGTGTTCCTCTGTGATTGGATTGGCTTTTTTTCTTTTCATTTCTTTTCTTGCGCCGCGTGTTTACGAGCCGGACGGTCTTCGGCGTCGTCGTTTTTGGCGCGGCGCGGTAGAGCGGCGCGCGCTCTCCTTGTCGTCTGCTCCTTGTCTCCAGCCACCGCACCTTGTCGCGCACTACAAATATCACCGTCGCGCACCACCGTCGCGCACCACTGCACCGTGTCGCGCACCACACATCACATAAGCCCTTTTTTATAAAGTTTTCTGAGGGAAAACTGCCGCTTAGTGCGGGACACATTTCCCGTATGCTCGGAACACCACAGTTATTGTCCGTTCACGAGTTTGCACTATTTATGGCATAGTTCACGTAGCAAACACATTTACACATAAAGGAAAAAAAATAACACTGATTCAGACAAAGCACAACAAAAAAAATGTGACATTAAAGACTAATAGCATGGTATTGCGATGATACGACCTTGCTTGAGTAACTGCAAGATCAAGAGGCGTCGGGTTGTAGTCCGCCCTGTATTCTACTCATGTAATCCGCCCCAACATTTTCGGATCCCTTGATATGTTCTACATGAAAGGTATATTCTTGTAGAGCTAAACTCCATCGCAATACCCTGCTATTAAGGTGCTTTGCTCGTGACAAATATTGCAATGGTTGGTGATCAGTTTGAACTATAAAGTGTGT
>NC_051154.1:434972662-434999788 GCF_013339745.2 Dermacentor silvarum
CAATTTTTAAAGTTCAATAGTGTAGCACCACTGTAGGATGACGTGACAGCGGCCACGAGCCGTGCCGTCGTCCCTACTCAAAATTGCGAAGGTGGTGAGCCGAGCGGCGGCTGCGACGACCAGCGTGGCTAGCTTCTAGAACGACACTGGGCGTGCCGAGCTTGCGCCTCGAGCACGCGCTGTGCTTCTTAATTTTTCACTTCTTTGACAGCCGGCGCTAAGGCACCGGCTGAGAGCGCCGAGCAAAGGGTCCCGCGTTGCGGCGTCGGTGGGCGCTATAATACCACGGAAAGATGCCAAAAGCTCCGCCTCCATGTACGTGAAAAAAATGACTATCTCCATCATCTCCTCATGTAAGCTGTGGTAAAAACTGCATTTCAGTGTTTGAACGCTCAGATGAAGATGGAACTACGTGTAGTACATTGCCATATTGCTGCCGCGTCCGGTATTTTCACGAAATCTCGGTGACTTCGACATACTCCTCGAAGTCTTTCGGCCATGTGGGACGACACAGAGGTCTAGACCAATTTATTGTCAAATTTCTCGAAAGCGGATGACAAGAATATGAGTAAACCACTTCTTTACAGTAGTTACACATGCACCGTTCTTCACACCCAGAGTGAATATTTTGCGTAATCACTTCCGAGTGAATTTCGAAAAAAAAAGTGGAAGGCAATGTGCAATGTATTGTACAAGGGGTCTCAGGAGGATATAATTGAATGTTTGCACAAGAAACCGCATCGAAAGGAACAATACTTAGGCGCTTAATGAATGCTGATCAAATATTGCAGTATGAGCGGAAAAAGAAATGTCCAGAATAGATGTTCTTAATTTAGTAAAGACCCTTGTTTGAACTCGGCAAGAGTTAAATCTCGATGTTAGTGTCCGACAGGCCGCCATGGCGGAAAGAAACTACAGAAGGGAGCGTCACGTGGCAATCTTGAAGCCTAGTCATTAAAAAAATATAATGCAGAACTCGCGAAAAAAATGCATTATAGTCACGTGGCAGACAATCGGTAGTTCTTTGCGCCTTGCATGATGTGCTGCATACGTGCGTGCGTCGGTGCGCCTGTTTAGTGCCGTGGAACGTTTACAGAAGGAACGCCGTTCCCTCTGCCGTCCCTTTGTAAAAATAACGAGTTACCGTTACAGTTCCACCGAGCGTTAAAGGAATGGTGGCATTCCTCCGTTCCTCCCAAAAGGAACTAGTTCCTGGAACGCCTGGAACTGCACCAAAGGGAATATATCGCTTTCGCATAGCCACACGTAAGCAGTTTGAAATGTCTCTGCCGAATTTCTTTTTTTTAACAGCGAAGCTGTTTAGGCCAGCCGTAATTTGTGGTGCGTATCAAAAAACTACAAAAAAAAAGAAATTAATAAACTTTCTTGCAAAGGTGGGTTTTGAGGCCGCGTACCTCCGGTCCCAAAGCGAGCGTCGGAACCACTAGGCTATAGAGCCACGCTGCCAGAACATGCATTTATGCTAACCAAATGATTGCGTTCGAGCGTCGTCGTATTCCTCCACAGCTGGCGCGTTTGTACGCTCGTGCTCTGCGAGGTGAAGAGGTTTTGCGTGCTATGAGAGCGAGAGAGAGAGAGAGCGACGCATTCATGGAGCGGGTCTCCTGGAACGCGGTGTCGGTGTTGCAAGCTGCGCTGTGCAACGTGCAGTGTCGGCCGCAAGTCCGAGACGCGCGAAAAGAAATTGCCGTCTACATGAGTAATAAGATGAAAAGTTCTCGCGCACTTCCGGAAAATGCTGGGCTACGATCACACAGCTTCGCTGTTTCAAGCAGTGCGCGGCCGAGTGCAAGGTTTTTTATTAGCAATATGTGTGATATTATTGAACCGGGATACAATTTTTGTGGATGATTGTGTACTGTGTGCAAGGGCATCTAATGAGTCATTGTTTTTATTGGCGGCCGACTTGAAGCGTGTATAAAAATGGTGTGTCACTAATAGCATGGCCCTAATCATAAATAATTATGTAGACATTAGCTTCACTACAAAAATATTACACAATCAGATATATGTATTTGGTAAGTGGCCAGTTAAAATAAAAAAATAATTCACCAGTGAAATATTTAGGTCTTATGCTGTCAGATAGAGGATGGCTCTTGGTCATAACATGTTAATACCGTAGTTAGAAATGCAGGGAACGCCCTTCACTTCTTGCAACAAAGTTTAAAACACAGAAGTATTAACGTAAAAGAGTAGCGTAAAAAACAAGTTTTACCAATGTTGGTGTAGGCATGCCCTGTGTTGAATGCGGTTTCTGATGTGCATATATCAATGCAGCATTGGGTGAACGTTAAAGAAACCCACGTGGACTAAATTAATCCGGAGTTCCCCACCTCAGCGTGCCTCATAATCAGATCGTAGTTTTGCCACGTAAAGCCCAACAATAAATTTTTTTTGCATAATAATGCTCTAGAAAAAGTCCAATGCGTCGCGACACTGTTCGACCTGGGGATATACAACCGCTTTCTAAGTGTAAGAGGAAAAAATAACGACTGGATCCTTTTGCTTGAACAGGGAAGCAGGTTACGTCTTAAACTGCTTTACTCAATCTTCCATAATCATATTGACACGTATACATGTTTATCTTTCACCGGTTACCGCTTTTCACCGGCTAACAATCGTTAAACAACCCGCCGTGGTTGCTCAGTGGCTATGGTGTTGGGCTGCTGAGCACGAGGTCGCGGGATCGAATCCCGGCCACGGCGGCCGCATTTCGATGGGGGCGAAATGCGAAAACACCCGTGTACTTAGATTTAGGTGCACGTTAAAGAACCCCAGGTGGTCCAAATTTCCGGAGTCCCCCACTACGGCGTGCCTCATAATCAGAACTGGTTTTGGCACGTAAAACCCCATAATTTAATTTTAACAATCGTTAAACGTAATCGCTAGGCACAGCACGCGCCTGCATGTATCGGAAGTCTCTCGAACGTTATCGATGCTTCTATCCGTTGTCTCTTGTCACCGACGCTCATGTAATCTGATTGTATGAGCGATGCGAATTATCTATAACTTTTGGGAAGACACGCGGGTACCAAGGATTATTCTGCCACCTTCGATGACTCATGTATAAAACCCGACGCGTTTCGCCGCTGATCAGATTTCGCCGTTCGCCGTCTGTGTTCGCCGCTTTCGTTGTGCTTCGAGTGTAGCTTGCTTTTGTGGGCCTGCAAGGGTTCGCCGTCAACGTGCCACGTCCACAGCTTGGCGAGCGGCCACGTGACATCGCCGACTACCTCGTCATGCAGAGCCCAGTGGCAACCACGACGACCCTCAGGCTCGCCGTCACCTGGCCGCTACATCTCGCCGCATCGCCGGCTGTATGCCGGCCCAACCCGGGGCCGATCTCCCAGCCCTTACCCGGGAAACTAAAGGCAGCAACCGATGGAGGTGCGGTTGCTGTACGACGCAATGCTGAAGATACTCCACCGCTGACGAACTAGATTCGCGAATCATCATGATGAGGTATCAGCATAGCGCCTGGCAAGAGCCTTGAAAACACTTCGCCGCCGAAAGTAGACCTACCAACGCGACGTAGCAGCAGTGGAGAAAGCCGACGCAGCCGTGATCCGACGCCACGACTTAACCATAACGCCAGACGATGGTCTACCGATCTAGACGTGCGATTCGATGGTCATAATGTCACCGCTCTGGTCGACACTGGAGCAGACTATTCCGTCTGTAGTGGCGAGTTCGCCGCGACGTTGAAGAAGGTGAAAACGGTCTGGCAAGGACCCGATATCCGGACAGCGGGAGGACACCTAATAACGCCGGCTGAAATCTGCACAGCGCGAGTCACGGTAAACAACCGCACTTATCCGGCGAGCTTCTTAATCCCGCAGCACGGCTCCAGGGATGTTCTCCTAGGCATGGACTTTCTAAACCAACACGGTGCCGTCATCGACTTAAGGTCCAAGTCGATAACGCTTTCAACGCACAATGCGATACCACCGGATACAAACATCAGTTACCATGCCTTGAATGTGCTAGAAGAACAAGTCACCGTTCCGCCTCGCTCCAGCGTAAGGATTTCCGTCGGTACCGAAGTGCCTGCAGACATGGAGGGCGTCATCGAGGGCGACCATCACTTACTGCACGACCGTGAAATTTGCGTTGCTAGAGGCATAGCTGAGCTACGTGAAGGGAAAGCAAGAGTGATGCTCACGAACTTCAGCCACGAATACAAGCACATTAACAAAGGCACCATGGTCGCCTACATCGACGAAATAGTACAAGCCAGCAGTGCTTTCGCCTTCACTGATTCTAGTACACCTGCAACGACGACTGTAGTACCTGAACCAACTTTCGACGTCAATCAGAACCTTCCCAATCATAAGAAAGAACAGCTAAAAGCTATGCTCCTGCAATACAAGGACTGCTTCTCGTCGTCGTCAAAAGTTCGACAAACCCCCTGTCGCTAAGCAGCGCATCATAACCGACGAATATATCCGCCCACTCCGTCAGAGCCCGTACCGAGTTTCGGCGCACGAACGCGAGGCCATAAGGCAACAAGTCGACGAAATGTTACGGGACGACATCATCTAGCCGTCCAAGAGTCCGTGGGCGTCCCCCGTGGTGTTAGTAAAAAAGGATTTAACGCTAAGTTTCTGCGTCGATTATCGTCACCTCAATAAAATCACGAAGAAGGACGCATACCCTCTCCCACGTATTGACGACGCCTTGGATCGACTCTACAACGCAAAGTTTTTCGTCAATGGACCTCAAAACCGGCTACTGGCAAGTCGAAGTCGACCAGAGGGACCGGGAGAAGACTGCCTTTTTAACACCAGACGGACTGTTCGAGTTCAAGGTCATGCCGTTTGGTCTTTGCTCGGCACCTGCGACTTTCCAACGCATCATGGATAATGTACTGGCAGGCTTGAAGTGGCAGACTTGCCTCGTCAATTTGGACGACGTCGTTGTGTTTTCCTCAAGCTTCGAGGAACACCTCCGGCGTCTTCAAACAGTTCTTCAAGTAATCAAGACCTCCGGACTCACGTTAAAGCCAGAAAAGTGCCGCTTTGCATACGAGGAGCTCTTGTTTTTGGGCTACGTCATCAACAAGTCTGGAGTGTGCCCTGACCCACAGAAAACTGCGGCCATCGCTGACTTTCCTCCGCCCACCGACAAGAAGGCGGTCCGTAGATTCCTTGGACTGCGCGCCTATTACAGGCGCTTCGTTAAGGATTTTTCACGGATTGCTGAGCCACTGACGTACCTCACGAAGGTCGACGTGGAGTTCAAGTGGGAGACGCCGCCAGTCGAAGCATTTGAAGAACTGAAGCGACGCCTGCAATCGCCACCAATACTTGCACATTTCTACGAAAACGCCGATAACGAAGTGCACACCGATGCAACCAGTGTATAGGACTCAGCGCCGTTCTTGTGGAGACGACTGATGGACTAGAAAGGGTTGTAAGTTACGCTAGCTGGTCGCTCTCGAAGGCGGAAACAAATTATTCCACAACCGAAAAGGAGTGCCTCGCCATCATCTGGGCTACTTCAAAGTTTCGCCCTTACCTCTAAGGCAGGCCCTTCAAAGTTGTGAGCGACCACCACGCCTTGTGTTGGCTAGCTGACTTGAAGGATCCTTGAGGTCGCCTCGCACGATGGAGTCTGAGACTTCAAGCATTCGACATCACCGTCGTTTACAAGTCAGGGCGAAAGCACTCTAACGCCGACTGCTTGTCTCATGCCCCCGTCGAGCCACCGCAACAGGACGACCAGGATGACGACACTTTGTCGGGACCCATCAGTTCTTGTCTACTTGCCTCTCGCCCCCGTCGAACCGCCGCCACAGGACGACCAGGATGACGACACTTTCTTGGGACCGAACAACAGTGAGCTGACCCGGAACTAAGGAGCCTTGTAGACTACCTGGAAGGCAAGACCGTCATTGTGCCCAAGGTGATCAGGCGAGGATTGGCGTCGTTTTTCTTGCAAAACGACATTCTCTTAAAGACGAACTTCCCGCCTCTTCGAACCAACTACCTCCTCGTGGTACCCTCAGCATTGCGTCCAGAGATTCTGCAAGCTCTCTATGACGACCCAACGGCTGGACACCTCAGTTTTCCCCGCAGGCTCGCGAGGATACAAGAACAATACAACTGGCCTCGCCTCTCTGCCGACGTCGCCCATTACGTAAGGACATGTCCAGACTGTCAGCGAGGCAAAACACCGCCGTCAAGGCCAGCCGGACTTCTACAGCCGATCGAGCTACCTCGCCGATCGTTCCAGCTGATCGGGATGGACTTACTGGGGCCTTTTCCGACGTCGACGTCCGGGAATAAATGGATCGTCGTAGCTACGGACTACCTCACGCGCTACGCCAAAACAAAAGCCTTGCCCAAAGGCAGCGCCGCCGGGATAGCCCGATTCTTCGTTGAGAACACCTTCCTGCGTCACAGTGCCGCAGAAGTCCTCATCACCGACAGAGGTACGGCCTTTACGGCAGAACTAACTCAAGCCATCCTGCGATACAGCCACACAAGTCATCGCCGGACCACCGCCTACCACCCGCAGACGAATGGCCTCACCGAGCGCCTAAATAAGACCATCGCCGACATGCTGGCAATGTGCGTCGACGTCGAACACAAGACGTGGGATGCCATCCTTCCGCACGTGACCTTCGCATACAACACGGCCGTGCAAGAAACGAACCAGGTGGCGCCGTTCAACCTGGTCTATGGAAGGAACCCGGCAACGACGCTTGATGCCATGCTACCGGACGTCACCGACGAAGAAAATCTCCACGTTGCCAGTTATTTGCAGCATGCTGAAGAAGGTCGACAGCTCGCGCGCCTGTGCATCAAGAACCAGCAGAGGACCGACAGCCGACACTACAATCTTCGACGACGCTACGTCGCGTACCAGCCCGGCGACCTTGTTTGGGTCTGGACTCCGATACGCCGACGAGGACTTAACGAGAAACTGTTACGTCGCTATTTCGGACTATACAAGATAATCCGACGTGTTGGCGCACCGGACTGAGGTCGTGCCAGACGGTATTTCGCAATCACAGCGGCGTCGGGCACGACCTGAAGTTATCCACGGGGTGCGTCTTAAGCCTTTCTACGCCCGCTAAAGAACTTTCGTACTTTGTTACTTTGTTTTTGTTTGTTGTTTCCTTTTCTCTCTCTCTCTGTACGCGTGGTTTTGTTTTCGCTTTCTTGTTTGTAACATCGGGACGATGCTTTTTAAGAGGAGGGTATTGACACGTATACATGTTTAGCTTTCACCGGTGACCGCTTTTCACCGGCTAACAAATGTTAAACGTTATCGCTAGGCACAGGACGCGCCTGCATGTATCGGAAGTTTCTCGAACGTTATCGATGCTTCTATCCGTTGTCTCTTGTCACCGACGCTCATGTAATCTGATTGTATGAGCGACGCGAAGTATCTAGAACTTTCTGGAAGACATGCGGGTACCAGGGATTATTCTGGGGCCCTTCAATGACTCGTGTATAAAAACCGACGCGTTTCGCCGCTGATCAGATTTCGACGATCGCCGACTGTATTCGCCGCTTTCGTTCTGCTTCAAGTGTAGCTTGCTTTTGTGGGCACATGTTCGCCCAATAAAGAATCAGTTTCGTTATGCACAGTTCTACGACTGTTCACTTCAGCGTCACTACTACGTGACGGTATGGGAATCTGCTGATCAGACTATCTGAAGTAGAGCACTGCACGGGCCGGTTTTTCAAGTCCGGGCCTGACCCGAGCCCGAAGTACCATACTTTGGCCGGCCCGGTTCTGTTCGACCCATTAGGCTTTTTGCCTATACGAAGCGAGCTCGAGATATCGATTATTGTGAAGCTACTGTCATGTGATCAACGGCCACCGGGCGGTCTTCAAGCTGCATCAAAGCAGGTTTTTGCCCTGCATCCCTTCTTGCTGGTTACGTGATAATTTAACTGCGAGAGAAATAAACATTTCATTACTAGCCGAACACGCACAGATTATTATGTGAATATTTGGTATGAAAACAAACAATACAATCGACAGTTAAGGAAATAGGGAGGGATCAGACTAACAACCACCGGGGGTGGCAGAACCCCGGCTTACATTTAGGGATGAAGTTGTAGAAAAGCACATCGGCTGATCACCATGCTCGTGCTTTAAAGACTGTGGCAACATAATATTGTGAAGGCATAGGTGAACACTACCGTACACGCCGCTGCCCGTAGCTAAATATTTCGACAGAATTACCTGTCTGGTTGGGAAAATTAATTAAGACTTAGAGATTGACTCCAACCAAATAAGTAAATTTACTAGCCCGAGACGTTCCGGAACCAATTCGGCTCCTTGTTCAGGGGGTATTCTTGGGAGGTGGCGGTGTGCCGCTTTGAAAAGGTCCGTCGTAACAAAGGAGAGGAAGGGGAGAGAGCGTAAGGTGCGGACACACTTGGCAGGGCACCTGTTCTAGACAGACAAAATAGGTGATGGGGTGGGGTGGGGGGGGGGGGGGCTTCGGCGTCGCTGGTCGGCTGGGTTGACCGATGCTGGGCGTCCTTTAGTCGCGGGAATGCGTTGACGAGGGACAGGGGGGGGGACGAGTTGTTTTGGTGTTGCTGACCTAGAGCGGGGGGGGTCCTTTCTTCCCTTCACGTCTGCAAGGCCGTGAACATACAAAGAAGGAAGAATGCCCTTCACGCGGTTTATATTGCCCGCCGTGTTCTGAATGTGCCAAGACTCGAGTAGTAGCCTTTTTCGACAGTTTGTCTCTGTTTGAAGGATTTGGGTTTCTTGGAAAGAAATCTTGTGGTCGGCGTCTTCGGAATGTACGGCGACGGCGCTGCGTATTCGGTTGAATGTTCTGACGTCGTTTTCATGTTGTCTGATTCTTTCTTTTAGATTTTTGGTTTCCCCGATGTACGACGCAGGACAGTCGGCACAGCTGATTTTATAGACGATGCCTTGAGCTTTTTCTTTTGGTAGACGGTGTTTTGGTTTAGGAATGAGGATATTCAAAGTGTTCATCGGTTTATGCGCGACTTTGATGCCTACTTATTTCAATATTCGGCTGAGAGCTTCGCTGGTACCTTTGACGTATGGGATGGACACTCGTTTCTGCGGTAGAGGGGGAGTCAACGGTTGTAGGTATCGTAGTTTGTTTTTTCTTTTTTGTTGTCGGGTTGTTTTTCGAATGAATTCCGTTGTATAGCCGTTCCTTTTGAGTTCGTTGAGAACCGTTCTCCTTTCTTTCTTTTGATCTGATTCCAATGTGCAATGAGTTTCGTCTCTTTTCAATAAAGAATTTACGACCGATGCCTTGTGGTTTGCCGGATGGTTGGATGCGAAGTGTAGGTAGCGGCCTGTGTGGGTTGGTTTTCGGTAGACTGAGAATTTTAGATTGCCTTTGGTTCGTGTAACTTGTACATCTAGGAATGGTAGCGATCCGTTTTGTTCGCGCTCCGACGTGAACTGTATATCCGGGTCTATGGAATTTAAATGGCTCTGCAGGTTTTCGACTTGCGACTCCTTCACGATACAGAAGCAATCATCCATGTACCTGAGGAAAACTTTTGGCTTCGGGGAAAAAGTACTCAGAGCTCTGTCTTCGATATTTTCCATAGTTAGGTTAGCCATGGTGACGGAAATTGAGGCCCCCATGGGAGTTCCTTTCACCTGCTTGTAGTAGCTGCCTCGGAACGTGAAGTAGGTATTTGATAGGCATAGCTCGAGAAGGCGGCAGATCTCGTCTACACTCAAGGGGGTTCTCTCGTCGAGTTTGTCGTCGCGTTCCAGGGCATCCCTTGTTGCGGATATAGCTAACTGAATGGGTACTCTGGTGAACAAAGAGATCACATCAAAAGAGACCAGGCATTCATCATCTTCGAGGCGTACATTTGATATGAGCTTGATGAAGTTTTCGGGGTTGCGCACGTGGGATGCTGTCCTTCCGCTGAGTGGTGATATAATCTGGTGCAAGTATGTGGATAGTGATCGAAGTGGGGAGCATGAAAAGTCTACTGTTGGCTGTAAGGGGATTCCGGGTTTATGGAGTTTAGGCAAGCCGTAAAAGGCTGGTGCGGGCCCGTTCCTGCACATTAATTTTAGATAAAGATTTCGAGAGCTTGGGTGGTTTCGGAAAATTTCGACCAGCGTCTTTTTCAGTACTGATTGGGTCCTTGTGGTGGGGTCCTTTTTTAATTTTTCGTAGTCTTGGCTGTTAAGGAGGGTGGACGCCTTTTCCTCGTAGTCCTGCATGTTTAACACGACGGTTATTTAATCTCACTTTTGAATCTCATATAGTCATTCGTATACAGTGATGGAACTCGAGCCAATAATTTTGGCGCGAATGTAAATTTAGATACGCTGGTTACTAGCTTTCAGGAATACGATAATACACGGCTACTAGAAGCTTTTTTTTTTCATTAAACAGAAATTGTGGAGCCACAACCCAGTCAAAAAATCCGTCAAAGCGTTCTTGTCGGAACGACAGCATTCTTGTCGGCAACGACAAGATTCTTGTTTGCAACGACAGAATTCCTGTTTGCTGCCTTCCGACACCGACAGCAATGCTGTTTGCAACGACAGCATGTCTGTTTGCAGCCTTCCGACACCGACAGCAATGCTGTTTGCAACGACAGCATGCCTGTTTGCTGACTTCCGACACCGACAGCAATGCTGTTTGCAACGACAGCATGCCTGTTTGCTGCCTTCCGACACCGACAGCAATGCTGTTTGCAACGACAGCATTCCTGTTTGCTGCCTTCCGACATCGACAGCAATGCTGTTTGCAACGACAGCAAGCCTGTTTGCTGCCTTACAACACCGACAGCAATGCTGTGTGCACGATTGACTAGCAGATCGACACTAACGACGGAGCCCCAATATGGCGCCCGCGATTAGATGGGCACTGCGAAATGCGTCGCGGCGTCGACGCATGTTAGCTAATGCACGCATTTATGAAGGCACGAGGCGACACCAAACCACAGGTATTCGATAAAGTGTATCTTCATGAAAGATCGATGCAAGTAGATTGGTATGGTGAGCCATCAATGAAGTAGGAAAGACGTCGCGATGAGTTGCCAAGGAAGCCCTCTCTTCTGCATGGCTCCGGCATTATTTGTAAACGCTGAAAACAGTCGTCCAAGCGTGTCAGCTGCGTGAAGGCAAGAGCGAGTCTACTACGGGTGCATGCGCACATGACCAAAGTTGCCTTCTCAGTTGGCCTACATGCCGGCGTATTTCTGAAGCTGCGCGCTGCAACTACATGCGAGCACCGGTACAGACTATATAGACAGTTTTAGAAGAACGCTGTTTACGCTCCGCGCCGCTCAGATTTCATGCTCCGAGATACTGCAGGGAACTGCGTAGATTTCGCATTTGATAAGCGCGTCTTGCCGAGACGCGAGCGACGCGCTATCAACTCGGCTGCAAAACGACGACGAGAGTCACCGCTATCACGCTCCGCTCAGTCGGCCTTGTAGCGGAGCGAGGGATGCGGTCTTCGTTCCGCTGCCGGCATGAGCGTCGTGCGCAAGCGCAATTATATCGTCCCCGCTAAGCGGTTGTGTGGCATTTGCTAGCATATGCCGGTCTGAGCGGGGCGGACAGCAAGCACTCAGCTAAAACAGCTGATCGTATGCGCGCTCGATGTTATCGGAAGCGTATCAATGTTTCGTTCGGTGCAAGTCGATCACCGCAGGGAGATTGTATTATGCTTAATTTTGACTTCGTGCGTAGCTCTCGTGCCCAGTCTGCGTGTACGGTGGCAGCGCATTCAAGCTATTTTACACATATCTTTTTTTGTGTATGGATATTCCCCCTCTTGTAAGAATGAATACAAATTTAATTTCATTTTTTATCATATAATAAATCAATCACTTTATTGTTGTATCATAGGTTAATTACACCAGGGTCTCAATGTACAAGACTGCAACACGTAGAAGCAGCTGTAGAAAGCCTCACACAACACTGCCCAAATGTTTGCTGCTGGAACAGCATAGATTTATGCCATGCATGTTCCTCGTTCATTACAGACATGCAAAAGTTTGACCACATTGCACAAAAGCAAATGCATAGGAAAAAAGTGCTTGTAAAATGACAATGTCACTTCCTAGCACTGTGCACAATAGCCACCAAGTGAATCACAGTGCTAAGACTTGCATGACTTAGTATTACAACCATACATACTTGCAATAAAAGTTCCCTTTGTGCTAGTGTGCAAGATACGGTTGACGGCACCATGAAAAAACAAACAAAAAAAATGTGTAGTATACAGGAAGCGAACATTAAAATAACTGACTAACAGAAGTGAATTTGGATCGCTGCTACAGTCCCCTTTCTAACACTACAAACGCTTCTAATAGGAGTCAACCCTCTTGGTTTTCTGCCATGTATGTTCTAAGCAAGTCGATGCTCACAAATGCATGTTACAAAAATGAAGCAGTACTATTTTCTTAATATTTATTTTTTAATATTCTCCCTCACTGTCATTTACACAGCATCCAGTCATGACCTATTAACCTTTCATACCACAACAGCAACAAAACTGACAAAAGGCATCTTGAATTTTCTGTCAAGCAGCTGCTTTTGTCCACCAATGCAACAAAGCTATGCTGTCTTTGCCAAGGCTGAGAGCACAAGTGGCACGTGGTTAGCAACCAAAGAGTAGAGCAACCAGTAGACACAATGCAAGAGCTAAGGCCACTTAACCCTTTCACACCGTTCCTTTCACACTGCGGTCAAACGCCAGCTGCACATTCAGCCCAAAGCTAGAACAAAACCTATACAAACTGCCACAGGGACACAGTGTAGAGAGCACTCACCGTAGGACAAGCAGTTTTCTTTTGAAACTTCGGAGAGAACCCTATCTGGACAGAGGGAACAGTTCTGAGAAAGCTAGGGCACAGATTGCGGCTCATTAAAGGTCCTAACAGGTTAGTACGACAACAATGCGATCACATCAAGCCCAGCACTTTGAGACACAACATAGAAGATTGAGCGATATAGGATAACAGCTGTACGCTAACCATGAGCAGCGTGCCACTCCCATGTACATTTGGGATACGAGCAGATAACCCCACGTCATTGGAAGCCGCTCAGGCACACTGGAGCCTCTCAGGAAGCTGGAACACCAGTGACCGAGCTAGACATCGGTACTGTCCCTTACCCTGCGATTGTGGATACAGAGCGGAACACGACTGCAGCGTGATGACCACAGTGGGAAAATGACGCCCTCGAAATCACTACGGCGACTCCATCCGAGAAGGGAGGGAAGTGTGTACAAGCAATGCACCACCGCTCCTCAGTTGGAGGAAGCTTCACCAGTGCAGCAGAAACGGGAAGCGACCCCAGCCCGAGTCAAGTTCCAAGAATCCCGTGAGGATCTGTGAAGTGAAGTGTCAAATCCTTGAAAACCACCAACTGATGCTTCAACTGTGGAACAGATGTATCTCTCTTAAGGGACACTGAATACTATCATTCACAAACACCTGATGTTCCGAAATGTCAGTGAATACTGGATTTCAAGACAACTGGCAGTCTTCGATTGGCACAGTAGACTGCAAACTAGCCTAAAGCTTGAAGAATGTTGTGACAGGAAAGGTTTTGTGACAGGTTTATTTGCCAGGTCATCACCTATGACAAGATGTGGGTGAATCATTTATAAATGTTACACTTGCCTAAACAATGAACACATATGGAAGCTTCCCAACACAAGAAGTTTCGAGCAACTCGATCGGCAGGTGAACTCATGGTCATGTGTTTTTGAGTGGATAGATGTAGCATCATCTTGATTTCCTCCCTAGTAGGGAGACTAGCTGAGCAAGTACACGAGTAGTGAGCAAGTACAGCTGTGAGGTTCTCCAACGTGTAGACAGTGCACTTAGGAAGAAATGGCCCTGCTTAAATACCATGGGGGTTCTCTTCATCCAGGAAAATATGTGTGCACATACAGTGCACCACACAATGGGCACTTTACAAATAATCTTGGATGAGAGGTGCTGCCGCATCTGCTATAAAAGCCCAACTTCACTCCAAGACTCATTTCTTTGGGCCACTAGGATAATGAAATACAGTAGGCTGTCCATGCATGGCTGCAACATAAAAGAAATCTTTCTACGCTGCTGGCATCCTTGTACTGCCAAAATGAAAAGGGATTACCTCGAAAAATGAGATCACTTCCATGCATGTAAACATGTTTCATAATCCTAAAAAATAAAAAGTCCAAGCTTGACTTGAGCACCTCTCATGTGCTCACCAACAGAATTAGATCAACTGATGCATTAGTCTTCATGACTTGATGAATTAATTTGAGCTTCAGTCCACTGCAACACTTTTGGTGATAGCCATGCACTTCGCTTAGACATAAAGCAGTTGCCCCAGAAAGATGGATCATAATTTTTCAGTTACAAGCCTATATTTTGAAGAAAGTACATACGGTTAAATTATAGCAGCCTGCTACAGTTCGACGGATGACACAATTCAGAATTCATAAATACAACTACTCTACCTTAATATTGACTCTATAACTCACTTTCCAGAGTCAATTGTACCTGCAATCTTGAAATATGAAATAAACATTCAAATTCCGATTAGTTCTTTTCCACCTTATTAAGTAACTCACACAAATATGATACGTTGCCAACAGAAAACACACTGCAATGTTATATCGCCAACACAATACAAGACATGGTTCTCAGATAGGAGGCGGATGACGGCGGCACATCAAATGCACCGGGTGCAGTGAGCAGCTCCTGGCAGTGAAAATACATAGTACCCGAAACAACATAAATGGCTGAGATATAACAGTACATGCCATCAGACATTTTTACATAGGAAGAGCACGTTTTTCTTGGAACAGAGTACTCAGAACTGTGAAGACAATCGGGCCAACCTGGCACCTCAAATACTTGCAAATTTGTGGGAGGGTACCAAATCATGATACGAAAAGCCTTTTCACATTTTGTGGAATATCATGAATTGGTCGTGCTTGTCCAAGAGCACATGTTTGAAAGCACCTCTTAAACGTGTTCTCCAGCTCTTTCTTTGCAGACAACAGACAAGGCGAAAGTTCCACTTGTGCTGAAGCAGTCCGGTGGGCCTGGTGCATGATGCACCGTTCAGCAATTTGAACAGGCACATGCTTGGCAGCTGTTTCAAGCTGGAGTGCCTTACCAATGCCATCTTCAAATGGAAATGTTGAGGTACCCCAAAGAGGGATAAAACATCTGTGCGCACTTTGAAAGATGCAACAACTAATGCATGTTAAATGTCATTGCACTTTCTCCGTACAGCTTTGCAGTCTGCTGAACAAATGCTAAGAGCAAGTTTTCAGCGGCACAGATTTGAGCTTCTGTGACAATATCTTTCAACAAAAAAAGACTGCTTGTGTAAGTAGCACAAAATGCGCCACGTATGCTCGAGGAAGTATGCATCATGACAGACAATACTACAATAAAAGCCGAGAGCGCCATTCAGCAGCCTTCCAATATGACCGATCTGACAAGGGCCGTCCCGACCTTGACAAAATTATGGGTGGCCTTACTGAACGTAATCTTGCATCCACAATTAAACTTCAAGTGCCTGCCTATGTACCACGAAGAACCAGTACATGATAGCCACAATTCAATCACTTTCTTTGTCATGCCTTCCCAAACACAATGCATATAGTCAGGTGGCAGCCCTCAAACAAGATCAAGGCCTTGCAACTTGATAAGAGTTGATGGTCCCTTGATGCCACAAACAGGTTCCTTAAGCTGAGCTGTTTGAACCATTCCTTTGAGCCCACCACTGTGTGTCCTGTCAGGTGCATTCTGGCTGTTGAAAGGGTACTTCATTGTGTCTGCAGCCAAAGCATCAATTGTACTAAACATCAGGATGATATCTGCATTTAGAATGTTCAGATGGACACAGCAGTGAAAATATGCAAGGTTTTAAAACACTTCCAGTAGTCAAACATTTCACAAATGGCCCTCATGCAAAATTGATGGCATCTCTCGACAGCACAGCACAAGTGGGGAAAAGGCGCCATGTTGCAAGACTGCACCCACCGCAAAGAGAAAGAACCTGCCTAGGACTGTCCAAGACCTGCAGTTTGCATGAGCAATGCAAAATATTCCTAACATTCCTAGGGTTCATCTTTTACCGCGGCAAAAAGGGCAGCGAAAGAGAAATTTCAGATACCAGCTAGAAACGAAGGACACATATTTTTTTCTTGCGCATATATGCCACAAAACAACCAACATGAGCAGCATTTTATCACAGCCTATTTTGCCAGATTTTCTAGAAGTATAGCTACTGTTGAAGTAAAATATGATTGATTTAACTACATTATGCATTTTTATGCAAGGAAGTGAACGCTTGCTATTTTTTTCCATTTGTGATTCTGACAAGTTTCTTTGAAACTTACAGTTGCACGACATCCTGAACTACACTTAACTGAGGTGTGAATTACAATGTCAACATCAGTGCACTGTAATGTTTCGAGTGGCTCGTGAGCATTGATTAAAATAATTTCAATTTTCAACAAACACAATCACTCCAGTGCAAGTGGTGTTTCGCATGGCTCACGAATACCGCACGTCTTGGACAGTCCTAGTCAGGTTATTTCAGCTTTGTGACGGGTACAGTCCTATAATATTGTTGCGGGCGAGACAACAGAGACAGCCAGAAGTCAACGTCTTTATCGGAACCAGACCAAAAGAACAACGTTCTTTTGGTTGTTCATATGTGTCGGCACATGCCGACACATATGAGCCAATATGGTGCACGCAAGGTCTATAGCGGCATTGCCATGCAGTTTCTGTTACACGAGCAACTAAGAGGTCAGCTTCTGTGCCTTGGGCCAAATGCTACTTAGAAACGACACATCTGAATGGTAAAAGAAATGCAAACTGTCAAATTCCAAGAAGAATGAAAAACAAGTTAGTGCAATGCAGCTGTGTGTACTGTATCCTGAATTCACACGTCTTTATCAACATCACTCACCTCATGGCGACACTAAAATCACTGTTTCCCTTTTTTTTCCCTTCCCACCATACAGCAGAAACTTTTCTTGCAAGTTTTTCAGCGATAGAAAAAATTGCACTAAAAGTGATGCGCGTGAGCTAAACTGCCATAATTAATAGTGCTTCAAATAGTTTTCCTGGTTTTCAGCTTTGTATTGCTGTTTCCTAGATTCGGAAATACAGCAGTTGGCCAAACTGGAAAGTGCAAAAGCTAATTCTGCGCTTCTTATACAGTATCAGCTGCTAGCTAGGGGCACTTTCTGCACAAATCTGTGTCGTTACATCCAGGCAGACCCCACTTAACTATGATCATAGGCTGCTGTCTGCCAATGCCAAACACGATATCATTAAGGTATTACATGTTTTGTCAGATTTGCAACAAATGTTAAAACAATTAAATGGCAGGCCACTGAAAGTGATGACATAATTGCATCATGAAATAGTGTGGAAAGTATGCAGTCAACATAAAAATACATCAGGCATGGTCAACCAAAACTTCTGATGCACCAAACAATTAAAACAAAAAGCAGTAAGTGGATAGCTTTAATTGTTAATGACTACAAACTTTCCAGTGTATGTAAAATCCAGTGAATAGGTTTGACAAGTTATTTGGTATTCTTCAAATCTGCAGCACATACACTAAAACACGAATCAGAGAAACATGAGACATAAAGCTTTTTTGACAGCCTGTGCTTTAGTGTGTGCACATCACATTCAAATAATACCAGGATGCATAAGCAAAGAGCCCACATTCCTTCTCTCATAGACTTGACAATAGCCATTACAATTAATGGCAAAATGCTCTTTAACTGAGCTCACTTACCATCTGTAAGCATACCTTGCTCCAAGCACCAGCTGCATCCAAAGTACCCATTATACTGCTTCCTGTTTAGGATAGCTGCTCTTGCTGGGGAGTCAACACAACAGACAACAACGTGCACTGCTGTCTGAACAGTTCTTCCAGTGTGCGACCACACTAGCTTTCCAACGCTGTTGATCTCTTCGACAAATTGCTTCAGGGAGAGCATTTGAATACAACACACCTGAAGCTAGCACATTTTGCCACAGAGTTAAAACTGGAAGTTCATTAATCATCACTTGAATTGGCCATATGGAGTTTTTGCTCGTATCAAACACAGGTGCTCCATCTGTGTTCATGGTCAAAGTGATGTCGCTCCATGTTATGTTCCTCTGCTTTCTAACACTGCGGTAGAGAATGCCATTCGTGATGTCAGCAAAAACACTTGACACATGAGGAGCAGATGCAATCTTCTGCAAATTAGAAAGCAAGGTACTGCCAACCTGTTTTAGCAGTACCAGAAGCTGCTGCTTAATATTGAATATCAGAAAAAAACTTGCAGTAATAATTAAATGTTGCAGCTTCTCACTGCTGCAAGAAGCACAATTGATGGTGTCTTCGTCTTTGGCATCATTGTATCTTCCCAGTTATTGATGACAGGGCTGGCAGTATAGATGGATCCTCAGTGCTTTTCTGTTTTTCCACAGCCTCCTCATATCATATGTAGTGCATGGCACAACTTTCTCCCCAAACAGAGCATTTATTAAAATGAGAAGTCCTTGTAGTTGTGCCCACGTAAGACCTGAAATAACAACATATGCCAGTATGAGCAGCATAGCCTGTGCCCTTGTTGTTTTCTGGTTTGGAAGGTACTCCTCCGAGAGCTTTGTGAAGTACATGTACTGCATGCTCACTTTCTTCAGCACCATTCTCTGGTTCACTGTCTGCATCACCCTTGTGCCCTTCATCCATCCACTTCCGAACCATCATCACTCAACTCAAAGACAGAACTGAATTCATCGCAACTGAAGTTCACTGTACATTCATACGCAGTGCCTATTTCACTTGCAGCTTGGTTAGTGTCTTCTACGTCGCTGACATGTGCACTCGTGCTTGCACAAGCATACATTTCTGAAGCAAAATTGGAGTTGATGTGCCTAAGATTATCAGCTTCATTCTCGCTCGATTAAACACTACTGACATTCGTTGAAGGGCTGTTCAGGTTTTCCAGGTTCATCTGAAAGAGCAAACAAATAAGAAATTTTATCTTCTAGGGATACCAACTACAAAACAAGTGTCACATTCACAAGAAACATACATAGGGCATAGGAAGGCAACGGTGAGATTACCACTCTTGCGTAAAGCCAGTTCACTGATTAATATGTAGCGCAAAAAAGGACTGTGTTGCTCTCTATATATTAAATTGAATTATGGGTGCGACAGTGTATGTGCCACGTGCTAACTTCATAATGGTGCAGGAAGGTGCAGGTTTACCAACTCTATCTCGGGTAATGAACAGGACCCTGATAAAATGCACTCCCTAGGGAGTCTGCTATTATTCTGCCATTAGCCACCTCCGGCTGTGTCCTTTTGCAAATACCCTGCCTTGTACATAGAAACAGCGTTGACACAAGGACGTAGGTCAGCTTAGGTACCACTATTAGAGGGAACATGCACGCGTGTGGCTGTTGTTCTGTAAAGTGCCATCTGCTGGCACCCGCTCGGCACAGGCACAGAGTGCGGCTGAGGCAGTACGCTCCATGCATTGTCTGCAATTACACCGCCCAGTGCTTGGTAGTAGCAGACGACACACGGAGCACAGAGCGCCAGTGGCTTTCTGCACCAAGCGGGTGCCAGGCACCAGCAGATGGCACCTCATGGAGCATTGGTCACGTGCTCGATTGTTCCCTCTTACAATGGTAGATCCTGTACGTTGCATTGTTCCAGGCTAAGATCGTTGCTGTTACACGTGAATGATTCAATTAATTTTATGGCACGTCCTTCCAAAATAAATCGCGCTACCATAAACCCTCCAAGATGCGTTACCAAAAAGCCCACATTGCAACCCTCGTGATCCTTGGTTGCAAGCAACGTTGGTTGTAACTGCACTCCGAAGAAACGTGCGCGTCACGATCGAGTGCTAGCACGAAACAATTCCCGCTTTCTCCGCGTCGTGACACATCGATGCGCGAGGCAGCACTCAAGACTATGCGTTTCTTGGCTCAGGAAGCACACTGGCGGCTTGGACACGTCATAGTTTGCACCTCACGCAGTAAGACTTGTAGCTGCTTTTTGTTATTCGCAGTATGAAATACTGAAACTTACAATAATGACACGTACCTGACTTGCAGCAGTGGATGACCTTGGTCTTTTCAGCATGTACTCTCGAGTTTGCTGTGGCACTTGAACGTTCGAGTCCGGCTGCAGGTACTGCCTATAATGCTTCCTCTGATTTTGGACATTGCGACGTTCGAAGCCAAAATTTTTCACTGGGGCGAACACTGCGGGGCAGTCCAATGTGACTATACGGACTATATTAATATAAAGGTGTAAGCAATACCTAGTCGCGATCACGTCAACTGCAAGCTTTTAGTAAGCTTTAGTAAGCTTCGCTTCGCCTCGCGTTAGTGATCAGAATCACGGTATTACTGACGACATCACACAATGCTAGGCCAATGTCAAATTATAACGGGTTAGATTATAAAGGTTATTATGTCACTAAAAATGCGAAAAAAATGTTCTAATTTATTTGTTTGGCGTGATTACAGCCAAATGCCTCATACGCAAGGATGTTATTGTACATCGGTTGCCGTGAAAGCTTGTAAAGTTGCGGAAAGCCGTGAAAGCATTCAGAAAAATGACGAACTGATAAGTTGTTCATTTTAAATAACCTTATAAATAAAGGATTTAGAAAACTGACATGGAGTGCAGAGGCATACATATCAAGAAACAAGGAATGCATGCATATACCATTGATTGATTTATTGATTGATTAAATGTTTTTGCTTATGGGATGGCGAAAGGGAAAATGTGCTTTGTGTTTCTGTTTCTTCGCAAGTTTTATTTTGCTAGCACAAGATGCGATATAAACAAGCTAGAGAAACACAACAGCGGAGAAGATGGTTTTCGGATATTGCAATAGAGAGAGATACTATATCTTAATTTTACTCATGCTTGCTCATTAATTAAGAAGCACACACACATGCCAGACAAGAAAATGGCTAGATGAATTTTTGTGCCATGTGAACTGATCCTACCATAGAGTCAACCATGATCGATGTCATTGCATATTTAGTGGCAATGCTACCATAATTTCGTGTGGCGCACATTCCTAGAAGTGGCACGCACAATCTACACGTTAAGTAAACCATGTCGTACCTATGCTATATTTACTCGGCAAGGATCTGAGTGGCGTTGCAGAAGTCGTGGGCAGCTTTTTTCGTTGCGGGGTGCTCTTTTCGTCGCAACAATAGACTGGATTTTTTTACAAGTACTGCTCCAAGAGGGCATATATGTAAATGGCAAATAGAGGCCTTAGGAGAACACTTGACATTATATAAAGCAGGCAGCACAGCATCTCTAGGGCACCCAAGGGGCAGCGGGGGGATCAAAGTTGGAAGCAAGTAGGTCCATGAGTAGGGGCCTCGGCGAGCCCCAACCCATGGACCAGTCTGGATTGTGGTTTTGGTGTCCCCATTGCCGCTTCCGTGTTCTTGAGGCGTGTGGTGTCGCGGCAACTGCACTCCAATATAATAAGAAATAATGGTACGTTAATTGTTACAACTAGTAAATAAAAAACTATTAAAGAAATATCCAGCCACCACTAACTTGCTATGCTGAGTTCTGCCCCACCGCGGCCAGTTAATCCCCGCTATAATGCTCTGCTTCGGTTGTGATTCTGGTTGTTGAGAAACCTTGTGCTTATGATCTGTATTTCAGCGCCCAATGTGTCACATGCAGCTTCGGTGCAATTACAATTAAGCTTGTAATTCCTCTTCATTTATTACTTGGGCAGAAATGTGCAGTCTTTTGTTAATTAGTTTGTATGCATGATCACCGTTTCTAAATAGAAACAAGCTGTTTAAGGTTTCCTTGTTTCGGCGGTGTCATTTTGCATAATAATATCCATGTGCATATATGTAATTGATCAGCTCCTACGTTAACGATGCGTGTGCTGCATTGCTGCGGCATGAAAAGCATGTTTTTTTTTTCTGTAAGCCGCATTGGCCGCGCGCTCTTGGCCTTCGTGTATATATATATATATATATATATATATATATTATCCAGGCTAATAGACGCGGTCAGCTGCTTGACAATGCATGACAGAGCGATAAACCTAACGTGCATGCCCAGGCAGAGAAGTTACAACGCAAACGCTCACTTCCAAAACTCTTTTTGATTACTGCAGGGCCACGATTTTGTAGCGATGCCTTCCGCTCGATCATATGCCCCTCTTATCATCCACCGCTCATGGCCGGCTAGGCCGGTATTTGGTAGCGATGCCTTTAATGTAATAATGTCTTTACGCGCTTATCGTGCTTTTTCAGTGGACGGAGCGACGGTCCGCTCGCATTATCAACGGGATCAGCCGGCCGTGAGCGGTGGATGATAAGAATAGAGTAGAATAAGTCATAATGCCTTGATACAAAATCGCGGCCCTGATCGCTTTGATAACGCGGGCGGGGCGTCGCTCTGACCCCTGACAAAGCGCGAAAAGTGCAAAAAGGAATATCATCGGAGACGGAATCGCTACAAAATCGCGGCCCGCGCGCATGTGCATCTGTGTCTGTGTTGTGCGAGTTTGCGTGCGCTGAAAATTTTTTTATTGCGCTCAGAGAAATCTGATCATGCCACTCTACATGACGCGGTGGGCAAAATGAATGAACGCCAACAATCGTGTTCATTGACCACGTATACAAAACACACAAACGATCGATGTCGAATTCATAATTACTCTCATGAGTTGGGATGTCATTTTAAGAATGCTTAAGCCTGATGCAGTTCTCAACATTTCTTATCTGTACAACTGTACAACTTTGTACCTTCCACCCATGGAGGAAGGAAACAACTTGAAAAAAAAAGGTTTTTTTTATCTTCCTCCATGCTTCCACCCACTACTGTTGTACGGCATTGCTTTAGTAGTATTTTTCTTTTCTGTTTTGGTTTGGTTTGGGTGATGCAGTGGTGGCAGTCGAAGTCGCATGCCAATCCGCATCCATAGAATCCACGGCCATAGCCACAGCTGTCATCTAAGCGAGAACGACTGCGTTGCACTGTGTTAAGCTCGAGATGCTTGTATTCGTTGAATATGAAGTGGACATGACCACTGCGGTTGTCAGGCACACCGCAGTGCAAAACTTTAACCCAGAGAATGTCGTGGATTTCGATCCAATTGTCCTCTACGACGTGTGGTGGAACGGCGATGCGACAGAGTGCTGCACATGGCTGGTAAGTTCTACTCATTCGTTAATAAGCACACCTTAAATGTTTATACGACTAACATTTCGAACGATTTAATCTTCACCGGCATGTGCTTTGTCCCGCTCATTGTGCAGTAAGCAAATGTCCGGCGCAATCTCGTAGCGTGACTTTGGGGTTTAGGCCTGGCTGCTCGAGACGTATCTCTCCTTTGATTAGAGTCTCGGGCAGTCTGCGATATGTCTGGAAGGGTCGGCGTTATGAAATGGGGAGGGGGTGCAGCACGCACTGCCGCGGACGCTCAAGGTAGACACTGCTTCGCAGGAGGGGCCATCGGCGCAAATGTGTGCTTTTGGCAGTTAGCAGCAGAATTTTGGTTTTGGACACATAATTTTGGGCGTAAATGTTAAGCGGCTCCATATTTAGTCTGATGGAAATACATATGCCACATGAGAACCTGTCTGCTGCATGAACGGGTATCTGTCGTGTAGTGGACGTGGGAGCCACGCTTGCAAATGCTTTGCATTCATGAAAGGATGAAACGAGAGTAATGCCAGGGGGAGACCAGAGGAACTGATATTCTGGCCTGATTTGTTATTATGACACTTGAATGTTTATCACCTAACATTGCTGCCTGTCGGCAGTGTCAGCTTTGTAATGCCTTGTTAAATGCAATGCAGAAACTGAAGAAATGGTGCTGCACACGTCGAAAAGGCTCAGAAATCTGTCCTTAGAAAAGGGCAAGAGCACCAAAGGTATGGCAACTGAAAGTTGACAAGATTTTAGATTTATATGTTGTTACTGATTTGTGTCATGTGGCTGTGCTTTATATAAAAAAAATGGCGCTACATGCTAGTATTTTTTACCCAAGCCCAAACCGCATGCGAGCGATTTTGTGCGCGACGGCGACGAGCGACGGAACAAGCCGTCGCGCAAACTGATCACTCGTTCTTGTCGCTTGATCGCTTGGTTCTGGTAATCTACAACTCGTCGCCGGAACGACTTTCTATGAGCGACTAGCCAATAGCGCGAAGCCAGAACAGGATGTACATCAGTCAAGTACAACCGATTGTCGCACGGAACAAGCGAATGACTCAATTTTGATACGCACAAAGATAAGAACCTAGTGCAAGACCTTAAGAAATATTTATGGTGCTCTTTACAGTAAAACATATCAAGTTAAACTAATAGAGCATGCGTCACACCAGTTACGGCGCGTATTTGCTGCCCTCATACCAGCAACACCGGGGAAACAGCGCTCAAAGTCATCGCTCGCGTGTGGTACGACTTGTAGGCGACGAGCGAATGCGACAGCCATCTCCGTCACGTCACTTGTCGCTGTTGCGTGCAAGATCGCGTGCATGCGGTTTATACTTAAGGCTTGTTGAAGGCCTTACAAGAGCATTGCATCTTTTTGCAAAGGAAGTGAGCTCTGCAGTGGACACAATGTAGTGCATATTTGTGCATGAAGACATTTGTGTGTGGCTTTCTATGACTTCAAATTGCACTTCCATGTCTGTGTTCATCTTATTGTGTAATTTTTACAGGAATTATAACTGCCATGGCCTCTATGGCACCTTTGTCACAGGAGCATGGTAAGAGTACATTTTTTGTACAGCACTGTTCAGTTTCAAGCACCAATTTTTTCTAGTTGTGCAGTACTTCACACTCACTGATATTCGTCCACGCTCAGCAGTGCTTACTCACCGCCACTACCTTACAAATGGACCTTTTTCCAGTAAGCGACCCCTCTAGCGGCCGTCACTTCAACTAAATTTGACGGGCAACACACACACGCTCCCACCGCTTCTCGCCTCTACGCAAAGCATGGTAGCGTTTGACCAAGCAGTCTCTTGCGACGGCTGTCCCTGCTTTTTTTTTCTTCTGTCGCTTGTGTTGCTGAAGCAGCTTCTCATTGTCCTGCTCTAGCGCGCATGTATTTGCTCACATGTAGCAATAACACATTTTACATTTACTGATGCAATGGCAGCATGCTGATGCGATGTGCAGGCCATTTGTAACCAAGATTTGAGAGATGCGCCGGCTTTTGTTCTTCAGCAGCTTGGTCAGTACTTTGACTCAACTGGCGAAGGCATGTGTGAGCGTGAAACGCGCCGTGGCAGGACTTTCTTCAGGATAAACTCGACCGTCGTTTTGAGTGGCTCGACTTGAAGGAGGCGGTCAACAGACGCATGCACGTGCGTACGAGCTTGCCCTCAAGAGCGGGCATGCAAGCAGCTCACCATGATGAACAAACAACATGCAAAACTTCTGCACACATACTGCGAGTGCACTGCAGGGCAAGTGTTGTTTTATATCGAGATATGTATCGTATATGGCATGGTACTGGGGACTAAGTGAACGCAACACAGTACGGGGGGGTAAGCAGAATGTAAGTGGACGCAACACGTTGTTTTGTCAGGTGCATAAAGCTTCATTTGCCTGCAAAAAGTAAGACTCGCGAGTTTTGCATAATGCGGCACCACGCGTGTGTCGCTTTGGCCTCGAACGATGCATTCTGATCGGCTGTGTGGCGAGATTCTTCTTTTCGTTTGGCCCCATGTAACCGTACAGCTATTTCCGCTTGCATGCGGTAGCACATTCTTAAGCCAATGGTAAAATCCGTGCGGTATACATACCCGTAGATTAAAACATCGCCGTGACTTCCGAGTCGGTCGTAAGGCGAGAAGTCCAATAATCACAGCGCCAGCATCATGCTGTTACCAGAACGCAGGCTTACCTCACTCAGCAAGAATTGCGTGATAACTCACTGATAACATGGGGTATTTTTTTTTAATTTGACCGTGCGCTCCACTTCAGTACAATGTTCACCATTCCACGCCGGTTTGTGCAATCGACGGTACAGAAAGTGCCTGCATGAGTTTTGTCGCAAACGCTGCGCCTATCGCTCGAGCGTTAGTTCACAGAGTCTTTTCATCGACAAAAGTGCTTGCAGTCTTTCCCACAAACAGCTAAGTGTTTCCTTTAACCAATATTCTTGCCCAGAACACGAGAAAAATTATTGATCAGCAACTCAAGCTCAGGAAATTGCCGCGGATCATGCAAGGGTTCACGCACTCACTTCGCACACCTGCCCTGTGATAATGGCGGCGCGGCATGTAATGCAGCTGGGGCATGCCCATGTGCATAGCTGAATTGGAAAAAGGTCCATTCATTTGAGCCTATAGGCACTCATCATCATAGATTTGCAACCGTTTGCACTTTTTCACATTTGCTCTTATGATGTCACTGACGCCTACTCATGCTAACATTGATTCATGCCCGGTCATGTCAGAAATTTCACGAGATCGAAGCCGGTTGTATATTTCACTTTTTTTTCTTGACCAAATAGATATGGTGGGCACGCCATTCAAAAGCATGCAACTGAATTTTGTTTTTAACAGAACCTAACAGTTTACCAGAAAAAGCTACCAAAGACCAACTGGTGAAGGCTACATTTTCATGCGGAGTGCTTTTTCTCAAATTTGAAAGTATCTGTGAAGCAACATAAACGAAACATGGACACGTAACTATTATTACATAGTATATACAAACATAAAGGATATAAGTCGTATGGTTTCCCTTTTTAAGAGAAAAAATGCCTTCTAAAAATTTGAGAAATGCTACATTTACAATATTGTACAGCCGATTTCACCTTTCATTTTCAGTGCATGAAATTTTGCCGAATTTGTGCCTGTGCGTGTAGAACTAGAAGGAAAATAGTATGCAATAACCATTTGATGGCAAATGAGTGACTACGGCTTAGCGGTCAGGCATGGGGTTCAATGGGGGCTGGGTGGGGGAATCTTCGCGACTACATTTAAACTGCAATTACACATTAAGCGGGTACGTATTAATGAGGTTTGACTGTACCCGAGTTCCTTGAGTGTAGGCAGAACTAATTACCTAGTTATTGCAAGCGTCAGTGTACAGGTT
>NC_051154.1:434999888-435020061 GCF_013339745.2 Dermacentor silvarum
TTTACATATATTTACACGAACTTACAAGTACAGAAACACATACAAGACGGAAACGGTACACATAGGGCGACCCTATATCGACATAGTCGATGGTGCATAGCACCGAAGTTTTTCCGGAACGCTTGGAAGGGGCAACGGGGCCACGTTTTCAACCCTTCGGTGCCCATCCCCAAGCATTTACCACCCAATTGCCCATGAGTGGCTGTGAGTGGTCCGCCGGCGCACCAACATTGCGCTTCTTCCAAGCGCCATTTCCTCTACCGCCTTTTACGGTATCTTTCTCACTATCCCCCAAAATAACATACAAATAACAACAATGTTCCAAGAAAGGGGGGAGGGGGTGACAGATGCATAGCACGCGTGCTCCCTGGCCACGCCACAGCGACCAGCACAATGGGCTCAATAAAATCCTAACAAGCAGGCAGCACTTGCAAGCCAAAGTGCTCGACCTTTGGTGTGACCCCTTCCCCGCTCGCACTTACTAGAAAAACTGATAGCGCAGTAGCTGCGCGTCAATGAAACGTGGCGACCGACACTAGACAGTTTTAGTTTAGCGTTAGCGTAATAGCGGGGTTACGGGAAATAGCGTTACCGTTTCGCAAACAAACTTTGCAGAAACACAGTTTTAGTATAGCGTGATAGCGTAGTTTACGTGCGGGACGCTATTCCATTACGCTTTGAATTTCGCATACATAGGGCCCCTAAGTCTATGTGTGTGTGCGTCCAGAAAGTGCGAGAGGCAGCGCAATGGAAGCCAGGAGCGCGTTGTATTTTTACTTCACATGTCCGTCGATCTGCAACGAAACAGACAAGCAGTACCATAGCCTCCTCGATAAACTCGAGGAGGCTATGGCCATAGCCTCCTCGATAATCGAGGAGGCTATGGCAGTACAAGCTGTCTACCATAGCCTCCGAAATCCTCTCATCTCAGAGGCCATATGCCGTCGTCGCGCCTATCTCCCGACTTTACCGACAGGTGGCGCTCGCATCTCAGAGAAAATTTATCTCGGTAGGCTTAGGCGCGTTCGAAACGAGAAGCGATCTCGAAAACTCCGCTAAATTATCCATAAAAACATACTGTCGATCCTGCCTGAAGGTAAGCGAAAGCCATTTACGCAGTCATTTTCTACCAACGAAGTGAATTATTCAACAGCAACTCCAAATTCAGTTCGAAGCGGGTGGCCGGGACCGCCGCCATGTTTTACGTACACTACATAAACACGCTAACACGGTAACGTTATCTCTGAGAAATAGCGTGCGCACGGTAAACGGTATGGCTCGTTTAGCGTTCTGCGCATGCGCATTTCGATCACGCTATTCCGGTACGCCCGCTATTCCGGTAGCCACGCTAAACTAAAACTGTCTATTTTGGGCTCACGTACCCCTATTCAGTAAATGTTTGCTCGAAGAAGCCTTTCGCGACGGCCGATTGGCAACGGTCTTCCGTCGTCATGCGCCGCCCCATCATTTCTCAGAGCCAGTCGGTCCGCAAGTACATCTGGTCAACTGTAATCGCGTCCTGACACCACTTGAAAGCGTGTCTCCGAATGAATTTCTGAACCGTGCGCCACAACCGGCAAGGGTCGTTGACGCGTCACGCCTTGCTGCCACAAATCGCCCATCCGCGTGCCGGTTTTAATCTGGCAGTGTCATGAGCCGTGCGCCTGCTCATCTCGGCGCCGTCAACGCGACAGGCATCCGCCGCCGACCAATTATCCCCATTGTGCTTTGCCTGTCAAGCAAGGACCATTGACCAAATACGCTAGCCGTCTCTTAAGCTTTCCTCTGCAGCCGTTCTCTTCAACAGGATGAAAAGGGTGCAAAATGCCGGTTTCAAGCTTGCCGATATATAATTAAAGACAAAACTCGTTCCTTTCTAGCAGCAGGCTTACAGCATCCAAACTCTAATACCGGTCGAACATACATGCGGTATATTGTTAAAAGCGTTGCTCTTCGCATTCCTGATCGACTATTGCTCAGCCTACGCAGCAAGCCAACCGCACGAACACCTTTTGTAGCAATATAGTCAATGTGTGCCTTCCAAGACAGTGAACCGTCATATATCACGCCAAGATACTTGACTGTCTCTACTCGTGGGATAATATTTAGACGATAAGAGAGAGAAATATATATGGGGTCCTTTAATGGAAACGCTAGCACTGAGCATTCGTTAACGTTGAGACAGAGATTCATCGCATCAAGCCAACTTTCTATAGCAAACAAGTATGTCTGTAATACTTGATAAAGTTTTTGGATGTCATTTGCCGATGAAAAAAAACGCTATGTCATCAGCGTACACATAAGTATGTACATCATCAAGACATGGGTTGGAACTCATTAGAATATTAAATAAGACAGGAGAAAGTACTGCCCCTTGTGGAACGCCTCTTGACTGCGCGTACCTAGCCGAAGAAATGCCGCTTTGGAAGCAATAAAATTCTCAGTTCCTTAAAAATTCTGAAATCCATACTTGAAGGTATTTTGGAAGGTTAATCTTCTGAAGATGATTGATCAATATCACATGTTCAACACTGGCATATGCTTTTGAGATATCTAGAGCGACTAATGCCGCATACTGCCTTTGGCGCCGTGCCAACTGACTACGGCTTCAAGGTCAATATGGGCCTGCCATATAGAGCACTGTGATCTGAAACCAAGTTGTTTCGGACTCAGAATCGATCGCTCATTAAGGAAATTTACTACACGAATATTGATAACTCTTTCAATCAATTTTACGAAATTTGAAGTTCAAATTCAAATTCAAATTCAACTTTATTTACCAGACAATAAGCTGGAAGGTCCGCTGGGCTAAAAGCTGTGAAAACGGCTTGACAGGGCCCAGGTGACCGTTACATGGCAGCAGCTGTAGAAGGTGCGCAGGTTGAGATGGTGGATACGCCGTGACAAAGGTAAAGTGAAAACAAGCAGATTGATCACAAGTTAACGTGATGGGCCTGATATTGTCTGATATATAGCCGTCACCCGGATTTTTAAGCAATGGAATGACCTTGTGAATTTTCCACTCCAATGGAACCCATGCCCTTCTGACGGAATAATTGATTATGTCCAATAAACATTCTTGTGATTCTTTATATAAAATTTTTAACATGGTCGAAGTGATTCCATCGGGGCCCGGAGCCGCTGATCGAAAGCTTTGTAAGACATCTGATAATTCAGCCTTCGAAATTTCCGTGAAATCTTCCTCAGATGGGGATATCAATGGAGCTAATGGTTGTTGGGAAGAAAAGCGACGTTCTAGCCTTCTAGCGATTACCTTCAACGAATTCTTTATTTCTTCTGGAGACAAAACTGCGGATTCTGCATTTATTGGTCACGAAAAATCATTTTCTTGGCGCGTAGAAAGCTAAACAGCGCGCGTTTATTGTTTGATTTAGAAAGAGCTGAACGCAACCGTTGTTCGATGGAAGAAGACGTGGCACGCTTGCACCTGCGGCTCGTGCAGAATGCGTGCGCACGCCTTTTCGCTCTGACGGCTGTTCACTGGTGGTGCGAAAAATGACGATAATGATTATGGTCACGGAAGGTGCGACTTTCAGGACATCATCATCTTCTTCAGCGGTGGCTTTTGCTCGTGACAGAAACTGATGGACATCTACACATATATGAAGAGGGAAATGCTCGGACACTTTATACTTCTTGGCTTGGCTGATGAGTGCATGGGCCTACCTTCTTCCCGTTTGCCCGGACTTGAATAGCGCGTTGGATAACGTACTTCTCGCTCGCTTTGAAATTTTATTACCGCAAGTCATGCTCGCTCAAGTAAACTGTATAATGAGTCACTCATTACGTCGAAGCCGCTAGTCCTACTGGTATCTTTTATCGAGAGCAAGAAAGTCGTTGCCCTGTTCAAGAGAAGTAAATGTCGCATCAGGGTGGACCAAGCCGGAACATGGGTACATTATGCGTAACTCCTGAATTGGCTATTAGAAAGATCGCATGGAAAGGAAGTTTTGAAGGTATCGATACCGTGCTTTAGAACAAGATGTCTAAAGGCTGTTTCGCATGTTGCAGATCGGAGTCGTCACAGGCCTTCGCATTACGATTTTCGAGGAGTTTGTTTCACATGCATGCGATTCGGCCAATGCGATAGCCAGGGCTGCTTACCGTCATCGCAAGTGCCACATCATGTATATATTTTTAAATAGTGCGCAAAGCTCATTAATCTCTGGACATTCTTTAAATGAAATAAAGATGTAGAGGGAAATACAATAATCAGAGCTGGATATGTTAGACAAACGCCTGACATGTGCTACTCCAGATGAGTGGGGTGAAAAATGAAGCAAAGATTACCAGATCATCATCACCATCACCATCATCAGCCTATTTTTACGTCCACTGCAGGACGAAGGCTTCGCCCTGCGATATCTAATTACCCCTATCTTGTGGTAGTTGATTCCAATTTCCCCCTGCCACTTCGTAATTTCATCATGCCACCTAGTTTTCTGCCGTCCTCTACTGCGCTTCCCTTCTCTTGTCACCAATTTTGTAACTCTAATGGTCCGCCGGTTATTCACCCTATGCACTACATGGCCTGCCCAGCTCCATTTTTTTTTCTATTAATGTCAATTAGAATATCAGCTATCCCCGTTTGCTCTCATCCAGACCGCTCTCTTCCTGTCTCTTAACGTTACGCCTAACATTTTTCGTTCCATCGCTCTTTGTGCGGTCCTTAACTTGTTCTCAAGCTTGTTTGTTAACCTCCAAGTTTCCGCCCCCATATGTTAGCACCGGTAGAATGCAATCATTGTGCACGTAGCTTTTGACCGACAGGGGTAAGCTCAGAACATAGGAAACGAATAATTGAAAAAGAAATAATGAAAACAATCATTAACTTGGAAAAAAAAGAAACACAAGAACAGTAATTGACGAAAGAAGAAAACAATACTCGAACAGAGCAAATTTAAAAGGACTTAAGGCATCTGACTATTAAAGTTCAAAAGCGCTTTGGCCACTCGCCAGTCAGAAATTGCCTACAGCTTTAGAGAGATGATGAGGTATGAGAGAGAAGGTTTAATGAGAGGAAAAGCGCAGGAGAGTGCCTCTGGCCTGCCACTCCATGCAGGCACGGAGGGAAAGAGGAAGGGGAACACACCTAGTGAAGTAGACGAGAATGAGGAGTACTTACGGAACAGCAACAACAACAAAAACGAAAATAACAACATCAACGACAAAAATAACAACAAATTAATAAGCACATGCATGCTGTCCGATTAGTCTGACGACTTGATATATGTCCGTGAAAACTACAGAGAAGCACATTTATTATGAATACAAAAACACTGCAATGTGTGCTTTACGCAGTTTGAATCAAACTTTAGAAATTTAATGGCACACATTAGAAGAATGAGACCAACGACATACTAGTTTGAAGTCGTGTTTATTCACTAATACCATTTTTGAAGAGCGATTATTTAGGGAATTAGGGGCATTCAATTGCGTAAAAAGGTTTAACTATTTGTATTATACTCTTAGCCACGTGTAGGTTAATGTGCTTGCGCAGAGCCAGGAAACCAGATCAACATTTCGCCGCCTATAAACCCTCAGTCAAGTCCTGGATAACATCCGGCACATAACTAGTACTCCTGCATTTGAGCAGAAAAAGTCCCATATAGGCGGCCCTCAAAAGCGGCGTTAACCATGAGGGAACCTTAAGCGGCCCGCTGGGCTGCACTCAGAAGGTGCATGCCTGAAAAACCGCATATAGGCAGCATGGATTACAACTATGCTTAAGATCACTACAGCGCTTCAGCGATACCAAGTAAGTGCGGTAGAGCCAGTTTGTTGGGCCCAAATCTGATCGTCGGGTTCATGCTGACTTCATACAAACCAAAATATACTCTTACAGCATACGTCTAAACTATTAAGAGCTTCTTTCCTGCCATATCTTTACATTGCCAAGATTTAGCTACCCGTCCTTAACTGCTTATCTCTAAGGATAGCATTGCTGTTAGGATATAAAGGTCATAAGAAAGCAATGGCAGAACGAATGAGTTGCTTTCAGATGCAGCCCAACCTGTACCTCTTCTTGTTCACTTGGGATGTAAATTTAAAAATAAGGGCGGCTTTACCTTTAAATAAACCATCAGAGCACTGTATCTCCCGTTCATGGAGTGGTGTGTGTGCTTTAATAGGCGGCCGGCTCTTCTTCCTTATCGAATTACGGGATCAGGAAAGCTTAGAACAGAGCCGTAGCGCTGACTTCACAAATTGATAGCACGCCATGAGTTGAGTCTCATGATCCGTTAGCAGTTTTCATTGCGATAGCAATTATATGGACACTCCTAGCGGATTTCTGCCTTTGGAGTCACCGTCGCCGTCGCCGTGAGGGTCGGTATAAAGTCCAATGGCGATAAAATCGTCGCGGCGTGCCGTATGCTGTATGTGCGCGTGAAAGCACGTGAAGGACGCGCGCTTTCACGGAGAGCGAACGCACGGCGGAGAGCAAACGCGACGTCTGCCGTTGCGGCACCAACTACGTATCTTGCGACCGGGCGCAAAGAGAACCGGCGACTCAATCTCGCACGCGAAAGGACGAAAGCGGGAAGGCAGTGCGGGAGGGATGCTGTGTGGCTTTTACTCTCCCAGCAGCTGTGTACTTGTACTTTGCGCGGCTGCGGGCGGGCGCGCGGACCGTATCTTGAAAGAGATCTGCCCACGGCTCCTACTTTTGTGTACGCTGTGCTTTCACTGCTCAGTTTCCGTTGAAGCGATAGACTGCACAAACCTTCGCTCGCTGCTGCTGCCGTGCTTTCTTACGCCAGCGTTTCGACAGCGGTTGTGTGCGGCCATCGAGTGTGACCTATTCATGTTTGCTTGTGCGCGCTGACACCAGACTTGATAATTCAGTCAGTAAAAAAGCGTGTCCAAGTTTGTAGAGCCGTTAGAAGTACTATTCTTACTGCGTATTTATTTATTTATTTATTTATTTATTTATTTATTTATTTATTTATTTATTTATTTATTCAGTTACCTCACAGGCTCCCGAAGGAGTATTGCGTGAGGGGAGGATACAGGAAATTGGCAAAAAGAAGCAAGGAGTACAAAGAAATTATACATTGTTAGCGGGTAAACATGAGAGAACAAATATCTAACAATATAAATAACGCGATAAATGAAACAAAACGACTGTGTGAAGTAGCAAAAAAAGGAGTACCAAGAAATTATACAAATGGTGGCTGGTGAAAATGTAAGAACAATGTTAATGCAATGAAAATAAAAACTAAGAAAAGCTATACAACTTCGCTATAGGTAATTACTTTGATGCGCAGTAAGGTTACTTGTGATGAATTATGGAAATCATATGCATAAGCGTGCTTTGAAGGAATCAGGGTCAAGAATGTCAACTATGTCGTTTGGTAGGTTATTCCAATGCTGAATGGCACGTGGTAACGCGGATGAATTGAAAGCATTAGTTCGGCCAAAGATACGCTGGAAACTGAGATGATTATGCAGACGCCGAGGTGTAAGAGATGTGCGAGTGAGCGGCAGGGTGGAAGGGCGCGGGCTATGGACTATTTTGTGAAACAGACAAAGCAATGCTATGGTTCTTCGTGATTCAAAAGATGAGTGAGATAAAGATGACTTAATGCTAGTCACGCTAGAGTCGCGGTGATAATTTCTGACAATGAAGCGGGCGGCTCGGTTTTGGACTGACTCGAGAGTCGCGATTAGGTAAGCTTGAGCTCGTATTCCTCTCCACTATTTTGCTATTGCAATTGATGGTTCGCCTTTTGAGCGAAACTGCGACTTTTTGCTTGGGTTTTGTTCTCCCACGGTACAATAGAGCACGGCCGCTTTCGAACGCCCACACACACAAAAAGAGAAAAAAATCGGCGTCCCACTTTACTCAGAAGATGAGACCAGGGCGCCATGATGAAATAAGAGTTTCGAAGATTTTAAGAATAGCTTACGGCTCTTAGACATTCACGTTCGCATGAGAGATAATGCAGGAGGGCTCTGTCGTCCCGTTATTCAAGCCAGATGTCTAACCAACTAGCCCTTGGCGATCGGTTCTTTTAGATGAATGATGAAAATAAAATTTGATTTCCGAATGTCTATTCTCGCTCTTTCTGAACTCCGATTATTTAAGACTGTGGCAGAGGGAGTCTTTATTAGCCTCCTGACGCGCTGTCCTATTCGTTTCTTACGCAGTGGGCTGAAATTTGTCTGAATTGGTCAGACTTGAATTTCGTAGACTAGATCGGCTTGCATTTTTCAATTCGACCATTGCTTTCTAGACCTCTACCATCATCATCATCATCATCATCAACTCGTGAATTTATTTTTCCTGCAGGAAAACTGGCTCTCTCAGAGATCCCTATTATCCTTACCCTTCGTCCGACGAACCCGTCCTACCCTTACTATGGCGGTAAATTTACTGTTATCCAGGGTACATACAATCCTCCGGCGCCCTCGACTACAGTTCCCTTCCTTTTGGGGCCCAATCATTAACTCGTAAACTAGAGTTTGTTCTACGTGATACGTGTTTCGTGCAACTTCACTTATTCCGTCAAAAATCAGCTACAATACTATGTGCACGTGTTCTGCATTTCATTAAGACTTTAAAGGGGCCCTGCAACACATTCCGAGAAAGGTGTGAATCTAAAGGCATCTCCTCGTTATACTTTTTCCATAAACAAAAAACATACATAAAGAAAAAATAAATTTTCAGTGCAGCTGATATTAACAGAGTCAACGGAAATCAAGTACTGCCGCTGCTCCACCCACGCTGTGATTTACTTCTAATTGTTCTTTCCGCGCTGTTAGGGGCCGGGGTTCGGGGAACCTTCAACAGCGTCTGCTTGGAGCTCGAATCAGGTTGACCATCGGAGAGAGGCAGGGAAGACGAGGCGACGTAAAAACAAGCAACAGAAGTTTAATACATGGTTACGTGTGAGCGGTGTGCTCCAAAGAAAACATACACGAAAAGTTAAGCGTGCATGCACCTACACCCTAGGGCAAATCAAAAGTGTTCTCCACGTGGCTGTTGGCTGGCCTTCTTATACCCTCCACCATCCGGGCACTCTTCCCCTCTGTTCTCCCCACTGCAGGAAAGGCAAACCAGGCGAAGTAGAGATGGTGCGTGACTGTAGCAGGGTGAACGTCCTCAGCGGGGGAGGATGGGTTGCAGGGCGGCAGGACAGGTTTCGTCTCTGACCCTCGCGACTGACACATCTGTTCATGTTGACAGCGAGATCGTTAGGCACGCCGATTACGATGCGTTTGCACGTGGTCTGAGCATGGCCGCTCAAAGTAAATCGGAATTTATTACACGTGGTCCGGGCATCGCTGCTCTAGGGGAATCGTAACAGCGCTCACAGCTCTAAGCCACACCAGCGCAGAACGAAGCTTAGCATGCTCCGCCCGCCGGCGTGGCGAGCGTGCAGAGTATCAATACTACTTTGAGATAGCGTACAGAGTAGCAGACTAGAGCACACTAGTTCATTTGGACCTCTCTGTATTTCCTATCTGTCTATCTATCTATCTATCTATCTATCTATCTATCTATCTATCTATCTATCTATCTATGGGAGCGGCATACAAAAATGATTATGTGCCGAGCATCGGGTGCACGGCAATGTATGACAAGTTTCTCAATAATAACCGGGATTCCTCCATAGTTCCGTATTGCGTGTGTCTATGTGTTTTCATATTCTTTTTCTCTCATCTATCGCATTAATTTTGCCCTCCCCTGGTACAGGGTGGACAACCGGAGGTGTTCTCTGTTTAACCTCCCTGTATTTCCTTTGACTTTCTCTCTCTTTCTCTCCACAACGGCGTCTTTTGTAGTCACGGTTTTCCCTTGAGGCGGTAAACCCCGAAAGTCATCTATCGTCAAATCACATGGCAGTAATGTGTCACTTGATGATTCAACTGTGGTAAACAGCAAAGACCACTCTTTCCTGTCTACCACACCGACAGACCACTGTGGTAGATGAGGAAAGCGCGCTGTCGTGTGTGTTCCTCATCTGTGTTTCTCGTCTAAAATATTGCGCATTCCAACCTCCCGTAATAAGTCGTAACCCAATTTTGAACTCGTACTGAAGCCGCTTTTGTTTTTCAAGAGTGGGAACAGGTTGAAAGGCAGTTTTCAGTGTTGTACGCTATAAAATAAAGAACAAAAACAAAGAAAAAAAGAAAGAAATTAAGGAAAGAAAAACGCGCACTGCGTGACTGCCGATGCTCTAGGTGCTCTTTGAATTGTTGAATGAATTTTAGGCTTCAGAACTAGCTCATCGCGGACCATTTTGTCTACATCGGCATTGCGAAATGCAAGCCTTGATCTAAAAGTCAAAGCATGCGGTGTCGCCCATTCGCCGGGCTTCAAAACGAAGTTTGTAAGTGGCAAGTTTAAGATCTCCTTTGCGTTTCTGCTTTATCTTTTCTCTCGCTCGACGACGTAAACGGGACAAATGTTTTCCTTCCTACTCTCTTATTGCTCTCGTCAAAGGGAAAAGCTTTCGGGCATTTCGCAATTTAGCCGTGCCAAATAAATTTAGCGTCTTAAAAAGCTTTCTCTATGACCGAAGGAAATGAACGCTTGCGCATACAGGGACATTAATGGACGTGGTGTATACTTTCCTCGGTGTTGAGAATTCATTCTCAATGGACGTTAGTCCCCTCGACTTGTTTTTCGTTCGGGACGCTAAAGTGGGGAAATGAAAGAAATCTCTTCTTCGGAAGCCTTTTTAACGATACAACGTTCCTACTGCTTCTATTTTCTGCACCATTTCAGAAGCACATTCATTAATGAATAGATCAATGGAACTTATTCACACAAAGAGCCAAAACGGGAAGTTATAACACACACACACACATACATTTATATGCCAGCCTAATGAGGCTGCTGAAGTGTGTGTTTATTTTTTTTAGCTGCATTTGAATGAACTCGTCGAAGTGCACAGAGAAGGTTATTTCCTTTTTTTTCTGTACAACATAGAGAAATAGAATAGCTGAGGTACTACTCCCTCTCTCAAAGTTTGCTCTGCAACTCATGTATACAGGCACTGAAGGGAGCGGAGCGAATTAAGAGCAGCTAGTTCAGGAGAGAGAGAGAAAGCAAGTTGGAATTCTGTGTAGCCCTTCCGGAAACACTTGTGCTCAGAGCTGGAACACCAGCTAGTGTGGCTGGCAGTGAGGAATGGAGTAGCTTTTGTCACCTTAGAAATCTTGACAGCGCTCTTTACAAATGGCGCCTTAGATGGCGGTCCCCGGTAATCCCAGTGATGCGAGTGGACGCGACTGTACCATCATAGTGGTCACCCGGCAGGTGACTGCTGCCGGTGACGCTTTTCAACGACCACCGAGAATCGACTGCTGATTAGGCTACCAGCTTGGCTGAAATATCAAAGTATTCACTCTGTAAAATGGCAAACACCATAATATTTTTTTGTATTTCGCACTCTGTAGACGTAATATAACGACGACACAGGCGCTTTCAGCCTGTGGAAACCCAGAAAGTGTTCATGCCAATGAATTGTCTGTTTTGGCTGGGCGGTGTAATTGGCTTCTCGCGGGAATTAATGTAGTGCCCCTCTCTCTCTCTCTTTCTCTCTCTCTCGCGCGCGTGTGTGTCTATGCGTGCGTGTCCGCGTCAGCGTCTGTGTTTTTTTTTTTTTTGTGTGGGTGCGTGCGTGTCTTACTTCTTCACCTAAAAATAAGCCTACAAAGTTATTTGACTCGCGTATCCACATATCAATTATCTGCCCATGGCAGACATCATTTGCAGGAAAAATCGAAGGAAACCATTGATTTACTAAACTAATTACAACAATTAACTCCCTAATCACAAACTTTGAGACATGTTTATATTGTAAAGTTGAATAGAATAGCCATAAAATCTAGCTCCGTGTTTGGACATTTGAAATTGGCCGAGCCGATCGAAATAACTGGTGTCCAATTATTCGCTTTATTTAACCGATCACGGACTCGGCACTGGGAAGCTCAGCACACGGTACAGTCCCCTATTGACGTAGCAGGGCGACGTTAATGAAGGCTTCGCCATACCGCACGATAAAGCAGTCTGTCTTGCCTCTGCTGCTGAAGTGACTATGCGCCCAATCAGGAATTGCGCCAAGTGCAGATTTGAATCAGCTCGTGGGAAGAGGGAAGTCATACGGCAGCTTCATTTTACGCCACAATTTTACGTCACAGAGGCGTTGGACGGAGAACCCTGCGTCGCGATGCCGTTTGCGAAACCAGGTAAATTGAAAAAAAAAATTATTTGACGTCTGTTGTTTCAGGATACATGGCCACATTGAAATTTAAAAAACACGGAACTTTACTTTATGATGATTCCCTTCGACATTCGAATTTAGGCATTTACCGCAGAGATTGTAACAAAGTAAATATTATAATTAGTATGATTATTGAATGAATTGCTTTACTTTTCTTGCATAAAGTGTCATCCTGGGTAGGTAATTCATCTGCAGTAGCATAATTCAAATGAACTTTGTAGGCTTCTCTTTTTGTTAATATAATCGTTTGAATTTGCCAAGAACAGAGCGCATAAAAAGTCTCCAAGCAGTGCCAGAAAAAATTATAATTAAATTGTGGGGTATGATATGATTAAGAAGCACCCCATAGTGGGTGACTCCGGAATAATTTGGACCACCTGGGTTTCTTTAACGTTCCCCGATATTTAAGTACACGGGTGATTTCGCCTTTCGCCCCCATCGAAATGCGGCTGCCATCACCTGGATTCAATCCCGCAACCTCGTGCTTAGCAGCCCAACACCACAGCCACTGAGCAACCACGGCGGATAAAGCAGTGACGTCCATAGAAGAATATTAAACTAAGGGGGATAGTCAGATAATCGGGGAAACGGGCAAGAAGAGTAAAAGTAGAGAGGTTATGCCATACATGGGCCAGGTTTGCTACCGTACACTGAACGCAAGCGGAGAGAAAGCCGCAAAACGCCAGAAAACGAGTGATTTCAAGTTATATCTATATATCTCGCGCCTCAATGATGGATATTACTGATGACTAAAAAGGATCAGTTACGTAAGATGCTTGCGAATGTTTGATGCGGTAATTTTGGCAGTTGCTATCCTTGCAGTGTGATGCATTCTAATCTTGACGTACGACGTGATTACGCCCTTCACAAGACGCTCGAAGTAGTTCGACTCAGCGGCTGACTCAAACATGTGCTCATGTATGTCTGCGTATAGCTTTTGGAGGTCTCCAGAAAGCTCTGCTATAACAGAAACCATTAAGGAATCAGCGGCATTCATTCCCCTTGTTTCGATTTCGGGGGTACTTAGAAACATCTTCCCTGAAGACATTTTTTGTTAAGCTTGTGCAGTTTACTGCGCAAAAAGCAGGCATTGTTTCCAAAAAGAAAAACAACACTCGCCCACCGCCAGCAATCGAGCGACCGCTGGCGCTCGCTTCCGGAACAAGGCCGGCGTCTTCACGCTATCGCACTCGAAACGCGATCCAGCTTTCTCTAGTGGCGATCTGTGATCTCAACGGTTACATGCACGCAGAATCCTGTGTGCGCATTGAGGACAGCCGAAAATGAAAGAAAACGCGCCGCCCAGAAGAACGTAATACGAATAGCCATTTTGTTCTGCTGGGTGGTTTACTAAATTTTATGGAGCTGATTGTCAGGCTCATTAGTCGTGAGAGTAAACGAGAAACACCGCTGAGTGTTCAATGCATGTCTACATCTGGGTGCCTGCGGAAGACAAGTGCGTGCGTGGTCCTAGACAGCCGTGACTCCCACTCCGCCCTGCCTGAGGTGTCGAGATTGCTTCGAAGTGAAGTATTGGAAATCAAATGGCGCTTTACATCCATTCAAAGTTCAGCTGCAACGAAATTTCACTTTGGCTAAGTTGGTTATGATTGAGTCTCGTATATGCTATCATAGCCATACTGGCACAGATGCGGGGCTGGTAAATGTCTGATTTTGTTTTTATTACAGCCCACGAGTGTCACTTAAGGAGACTGCCCGAGCATACCGCAGTTAGTGGAGCTTACGCAAGCCCCAAACGTATTCTCAATGTTTTGAATTTCGCGTCATTTCAGCAAGCGAGTGGCGTTCTTGTCAGTTTCGGCGTCGATATAGTCTATTTGTCTAGTTTATCCTAACGCACCCCCTTGTGTTTCAAGCGTAATATTTTGCACGACGGTTGTTCTTGCCTGCGCCTTCTGAAACCAGCGGCCACTTTTGCTGCCCGTAATTTTGATGCAGCTGGTCTTTAAAGAAATGGAAAATAATTGAAGCGGTAAGGCCCAATTAAGCTTTTTTTTATCTATACGACCGCGGAGCATAGAACAGTAGAGCAAGGAACGCAAGGAGTGCATAGCACTAATTTGTGATTTCTGCACTTTGCTTTCCTTCAGCCCATTTCCGCTTCCCTACTCAAAAAAAAACACACACATAGGTTTATTATTTCATCTATCTGCCGCAGTAATAAAGGCCTCTATAAGCAGGATTAGATCACTATATGCTGCTTGCTTTCAGGTACCGACCAAAACTGGACCTTTTAGACGCATTCCTTGCTAGAAGGCACGAACATTTTTTTAACGTAACACAAAGACATGTACATGCTTCTAGTTATATTGTGCAAGGAATGAAATCCTACTATAAAAGTGAAGACTTATTAAATGAGCAACACATCGTTAAGTTTTAAGAAGCAAATATAGAAAATATAATATTTGAAAAACTCCACTGAGAAACCAAATCTTACATTTTCTGTCTCTGCCCTCTGGTGAGAGAGCGTGGAACGAAGTCATATGTGGCTTTAAAAAAACATGATAGAGCACGGTATGGAACCGCTACCACAATGATGCGAGACGACAAATGCGTGTGATTAAACAATTCGGCCACGGCTTCCGAGTATTCAAGAGATGCCACGTCAATTTGCACGACTATTTGAAAAATTGCTTTTGGGAACAATGTTGCTCCAAGTGCACAGAGTCGATATAGGCATCAATGGAAAGCCGAGTCGCCAGATGGCATACACTGTAGCGGCTATTACGGGTGCGACTGTTTTCACAACAATCCGTACAGGGGCGCCTCGATGACGTATCACCATTTTCTTTTTTTTTCTTCCTCTCTGTTTAGCGGCCTTCCAACGCCGCCGGCGTTGGAACGGAGAACACGCTGGGCTGTTGGTGACTAGGCACCACTGTGGCTGCTGTTAAGGGCTCGATGGTATTCCTAAATAAATGCATCACTGTTTTGATGATCCAAATATAATCTCACTATCAGGGAGGGAGCAGTCTACCTGACTGGAGCAGTATTTTTTTTATTTGCGGTGTTGCGGAGCGTAGCGTAGCAACACCCCAACGACGACCGCTTCGCGTCGGCGCCCGGCACCGGGCACAACCGACCGTGCCGACAAGCAGAGACAGCGCCTCCTCTACTCTGAGATGCCTGGCACGTCGGCCGCGCTCCTATTGTTCGCCCGCGACTGCTGTGTTTCTCCGGCTTTCCGCGAGGTGGCGCTAACTTCTGACACTCACGAGTGAAGCCGACGGGAGCGGACGTGTCGAGTTGAGGTGCCATTTCCGCGCAGCAGGAGCAGCGTGCCAAAGAGATAAGTTTTGTTATTTATATTTCACTTGTTGGGTTTTTTAGGAGGGTTAGCTTAGCCAAGCAATCTTTATAAATTATTTTAATGCCTTTTCACTTTCTTGGTCTTCTCGCTTAGATAGAAGTAGGTAAAGAATAATTTTTTTTGCCACATCTACGCCTTGTTAGTACGAGATGATGGTTGGTACTAAGGGGAACCCACGCGTGCGTTGTTCTGAGTGCGAGCGTTCCTACGCGCTGGAAGAAACGCGGTTTAAGTCACCACGCGAAGCGAATGGTGCAGATTTTATCTGTAGGATGTGTGTTCTAGGGTCGCGGCTAAACCGCCTAGAGCAAGACAAGGATAAGTTAGCTAAGCGGCTTGGAAAGCTAGAAAGGGAACTTAAAATCGAGCAGAAGCAGAGGAAGGAGGCAGAAGAAAAGCTAGCTAACGCAGAAATCCAGCTGAGCGCCACCATTCTGCAAAGCTATGATGAACGCATCGAGGCGAGCACCGCGAACGCAGCTGGCTCCGATGCGAGTGCAGAGACAGCCGAACCCGCCACGCCGGGAAGCAGTGGCGGAAACGTCAGTGATAGTCACGAAGGGGATACCACTGACGCGGCCGGGGAAGAAACCAAAGCCAAGGGCAAGGATAATAAAGGAGGGGAGGGCATTGTGACTTCGGGGGCAGCTTTCGGCGGTGAGGGGGAAGGAAAGCGTCGAGTTGTCTTTGTTGGGGATTCCAACATGCGTAAAGTAGAACCGGCGATAGCAGGGAGGGTAGGGGCAGACGAACGAGTCCAGGTTAGCGCGCTTCCGGGAAGGCCGATTAGAGAGGTGATAGCGAAGGCCAAGGAACGCATGTGGTGATGATGATGATGATGATGATGATGATGATGATTTATTGGCATCCCCTTTGAAACGGGGTGGCGACGAATAGTCACCTAGCCTGCTTGATTTAATCAGGTATACTACACATGTTCTTTATCTCGCATTTTTGTATACCTTTTTCAAAAATTTAGCTTGTACCGCTGCCTATGATTTTAAGAGATCAGGTCGTATCCATCTTTTCCCTGCTTTTTTCCACCAGTACTCTAATCGTCTCTTGCTGATCTCTACGGCTGATCTGTTTATGTTTCCTTCCACTTTAAACCCAAGCGCTTCTGGGAGTTGCACGTTACCTACGGTTCTCGCTGGGTGGATCCCGTCGCATTCCATTAGGATGTGCTGAGTGGTCTCTGGATCTTTACTGCAGCATACACATGTCTCATCTAGTTCCGAATATTTGTTCCGATATGTTTTCGTCCTTAGGCAACCGGCTCGAGCCTCAAATAGCAAGGCACTGCCCTTTGTGTTATCGTACAGATTTTCCCTTCTAATTTCTTTCTTCTCATTCTTGTAAATCTCCATTGTCCTTTTCGTTTCCATTCTTTGCATCCAATTCACGGTCTCTATTTCTCTCACTTTCTTTCTGATGACCCCTGGTTGTCTATTTACAGTTTCGATTATCCTGTACTTGGTTGCCAACTTCCTTGACCTCTTCCTCCATTCTGTGTCCACGCTTTTCATGTAGAGATACTTGTGCACTTTAGCCGCCCATTTATTTTCATCCATGTTCCTGAGCCTTTCTTCAAAACTAATTTTGCTTTGAGCTTCTCTGACTTCAAACAATGGAGACAATGGACACAATGGAGGAGAGACACCTAGTGGTGATAATGGGCGGAGTGATTGACGTACTGAACGGACGAGGAGCAGGGATCACAAAGCAAATAGCCAAAGGGGTCACCGACCTGCGGAATGTTTCAAAGGAAGTACAAATCGCGGTGTGCACGGTGCCAGAGGTTGAAAGGCAGGGTTATAAAATTGAAAGGGCAGTTCTTGCAGTAAACAGGGAAATTTGGACTCTAGCTAAAGCAATGAATTTTACGGTCATTGACATCAACCGAGAAGTGCACCGAGCAGGCCGCGAAGGCGCTTTTGTGCGTGACGGGATACATTTTAGTTAAAGTGTAGCAACACCGGTCGGACGTCGATTCGCGGCACGAGCTGTAGCTTTTTTAGGCGGGCCCCAGGCGATCAGGAAGCAGGATTGAGTATTGAACATAGCGAAACACCAGTAAAGGGCAGGATTAGGCGACTAGGAGTCAGGAAAAGACGCAGAAAGGATAAGAATAGAGAAGGTAAAATTTGCTACATTAACACGCAGGGTGGTCGCAAGCAGGAAAAATGGCTGGAAATTCAAACGCAACTGAATCATGAAGCGATTAGCGCGTACGCCTTGACCGAAACGCATATTCGAGATTTGGAGCAGCCGCCTGTTATTGACAACTTTGTATGGGAAGGGTGCAACAGAATGACCGGGTCAAGGAAAGGCGTAGGCGTACTAATTAGGCGAGGTCTGAAGTGGCGAAGGGTAAACGAGACATGTAAAGAGCATTTATGGATTGCAAGGTAAAAAGACGTGGCTGGGAGTAGCTTACCTATGGACAGGTAGTGATAGCAGAGAAAAAAATAAGGAATTGGTCGATTGCATTAGAAGCGATATTAATGAGTTCAGTAACTCGGGCCAGGTGATATTAGTGGGAGATGTGAACGCGCACATGGACGATTTAGACGGATATACTGATTACAACGGCTCTCTAGTGCTGGATTTGTGTGATGAACAGAACCTTATAGTAGTTAACAGGGAGAATAAGTGTCATGGACAGGTAACGTGGCAATGCGGAAACAGGCAGTCATGTATCGACTACGCCTTAGTCTCAGAAATGGTCTACGAACAACTAGACCAAATGATAATAGACGAAAATGGAAAAAATAGCCTGGGAAGCGATCATAGACGTTTAGCATTAAAGTTTGGGCGAGATACCAGCGCAGAACATGAACCAATAGCATCATAGTTTTAAAAAATAAATGACGAGCAAATAACGGAGATCGCAAACAACATAGAGAAGAAAATTTAGGCTTTTCCTACAGCAGTCTGGGAATATATGGAACTGGTGGAGGTTATGCAGCATGAAATAAGGCGGACACGGCAAAACAATTGTTGGATTGGAAAGAGGAAACCACGTAAGTGGTGGAAAAAGGAAATTAAACAAGCTATAAAAGAGCGTAAAGAGGCATTTAGGGTTCATCGAGAAGCCAAAAAGTTGGGATTACAAGAAGAAGAGGTGCTCCTTAGATGGAATACATACCGAGAAAAGAAAAGGGTTGCGAGTGAGCTCGTGCAAGAGAAAATTAAATGCGCAAGTGAACGTTGGGTGCATAACATTCACAAAAGAGACAAAGGCGCCCCAAAAAGATTCTGGAACCATATAAAAGCACTCGGAGCTCCAACTAGAAACTCGCAAACGGCTATAAGGGATGAAGACGGTAACATCTATGAAGGCGATGATGCGCTGCGGTACATCAAAGACGATATCAGGCATAACTTCGGCACGAGAAAAAGCGTAGTTCAGACTAGAGCACTGCACGGGCCCGGGCCGGCCCGAAAGCCCGGGCCCGGCCCGTGGGCCGGGCCGTCCGAATCGTTTTGTCGGCGGGCTCGGGCCGGGCCCGGGCTTAAAGCCGCGGGCCCGGGCCGGGCTCGGGCTTGAGGCCACGGGCCCGGGCCGGGCTAGGGCTTGAAGCCACGGGCCCAGGCCAGACTCGGGCCCGCTCATTGAAGGGCCTAAGTAGGCCTTCGAGCACACGCGACCGTTATGCATTGCATGGTTCAATGCATTCTGTGCCAAGCTGAAGTGACATGTGCAAGATGACTGTCATCATCATCATCAGTCTATATTTACGTCCTCTGCAGGACGAAGGCCTCTCCCTGCGATCTCCAATTAACCCTGTCTTGCGCTAGCTGATTCCAATTTGCGCCTGCGAATTTCCTAACTTCATCACCCCACCTAGTTTTCTGTCGTCCTGGACTGCGCTTCCCTTCTCTTGGTATCCATTCTGTAGCTCTAATGGTCCATCGGTTATCCATCCTACGCATTACATGGCCTGCCCAGCTCCATTTTTTCCACTCAATGTCAATTAGAATATCGGTTATCCCCGTTTGTTCTCAGATCCACACCGCTCTCTTGACTGTATATCTTATTAGATGACTATATCTTATCAAAGAAAATAGTAAAACAGATGAAGTTCTCATTTTTAATAGCGGAGCTGTTTCAGCCGGCCCTAATGTGTCCGCTGAATCCAAAAATGTGGGCCGATCCTGGCAGCAGTGCAGAAAGGGTCCAAGCGCAATGGCCCATACACCTGTGAACTAGCGAAGCTGAGCCTGGATAAGTCTAGCTAAGAATAGTGGGGACTAATTGCCTATCAATAGGCAATTGATAGCCAATCAGTAGCTAGTAAATAATCGATCAATAATCAATAAATTCCCGAAAATGCTGGGGATGACTTGGTAGTACTTAGCCTAGCCCAAATACGTGGCCAATACCTTACGATAGCCAATCGGCAGCCAATCAATAGCTAATCGATAATAGATCAATAATAAATAAATTCCAATAACTTGGTAGTGCTTAGCCTATCCCAAATACGTGGCCAATATCTTGCAATAGACAATCAATAGCCAATCAATAGCTAATCGATAATCAATCAATAATAAATAAATTCCGGGAAATGCTGGGGATGACTTT
>NC_051154.1:435020161-435065776 GCF_013339745.2 Dermacentor silvarum
CGTCTCACTTTTCCTCAAGGTGAAGCCCAGGTACGTCTTTTACAACGCCCTGCTGATCCCGGTGCAACCGTACAAGAAACTGTACCAGCCTGCGGTCGGTGCGGTTTCGTTGGGCATCGACCCGACGCCTGCCCCGGCACCAAACCAGACCTCTGCGGCATCTGCGGAAAAGCGGTGCCGCTCACGGATGGCACCCGCGCCCATCACGAGTGTACGCCCAGGTGCGCTCTATGTGCCGGACCCCACGTCACTGCAGACCGGTGCTGTAAGGAGCGCTACAGGACGCCGCCACCCAAATCACCCACTCCTCCACCGGAGGGTTAAGCCGGCCCCAAGAAGCGAAAACGTCGACGCCCATGGAAACTGAGTAAGACGTGCCCTCGGGATTTGCCGCAGAGGGCTCAGCCCCCTGCCACCAACCCTACCCCACCCCCGCACCCTGACGCGAGGGCTATGGGGCTTTTCCTGCGAGGCCAAACTCCGGATGGACCGCCAACCAGGAAGTCCACTGCGAGGCAGGTTTCGCCCGCCTCACCCAAACCGCACCCCCCGTCACCTGAACCCAAACCTACTGCCCAGGGGGATCTCTCATGGGCCACCCGCGTCCGGCAAGGACCCCAGGTGAGTGACTCGGGCGGGGCAGCCTCTCCGCCCCCACCATCCACGATCCGTCACCCCTAGCCGCCGACCCCTTCCACTCCTACCCGGGAACAAATTGCAATCCGCCAGCTACAGGCCGAGGTTGCCTCGTTAACGCAGGCGGTGGAGGCGCTCGCGAACCGCTTGCCCTCACCTAACCCGACTCCGTCCGGGCAGGCGCATGAGGTGATGGATAGTGCCCCCTCTGAACACAGGGACACCATGGCACTCCTCGCCCCGATTGAGGCGCGTGTTAGCAGCTTAGAGGCCCATGTGGCATCCATAGTGACCACGATTGAGGACCGATTGGCCGCCGCCCTCCAAACCGTTGTCGACCGCATCCCGGGCATGAAGTTGCCCAGTTGCCCCAACACGCTTTCAGCACCCGCTGCCCCAAACTTAAACGGATATATAAGTCACAAGCACCCCGACCTCCCCCCCCCCCCGCCTTTCAGGTGGCCGCGGTTGACAGACAGTCCAAAGTTTCGATCGCAACCTCGGATGTAAGCATCGGATCGGGCGGCGGAGCCCCTATGGACCTATCTGCTCTCCTGGAGGCCCCCCAAATTTCTAGCTCCCACGTTGGCGGGAAGCGGCTCTAGATCGTGCCGCGGCCGCGCTAATTCGGATTCATTTATAATCCTACAATGGAACTGCCGGGGATTCAAAGCACACACTAAGCGGGCTTCTCTCCTGCTTCACTTTGAAACCTATTCACATCTGCCCGTGGTAGTGGCTCTTCAGGAGCCGGGCGAGCACGCCGCCCTCACAAATTATACAGTGTACCAAAGCGATGCGCAAACAGCACTATGCGTGCATCGAAATTACACCGCCAATTCGGTGGATCTCGACTGTGATCCGCTTTACTCCTATGTTATGGTGACTCTCCTTCCGCTTAGAAAGCAGGACCCGTCCACACACATCCTCAACGTCTACAGTTCACCTAAACAGCCTAACGTTACTTACGCATACGTTTTTAGCCAAGCCCGAACAGTGGCAGGCAGGGAGCCGCTCATCATAGTAGGCGATTTTAATGCCCCTATTCCCCACAGGGGTTACCGTAAGGAGGAACGGCCTGGTAGGAAACTGGCGGAACTTATTTCCACCATGGGCCTCACCATCCAAACGGACCCTGCACACCCGACCCGCATTGCTAACTCCGTGACTCGAGACACATGTCCCGATCTCACACTCACCAAGAACATCAGCCATGAAGAGTGGCTGAATACCGAGAAAACCGTCGGCAGTGACCACTGCATTCTTCTCATCACAATCCGAACGCACCCCCTTACCCGTCCCCACCACCAAGCCAAACCTACGGATTGGACCAAATTCCGTTCAGATTACACGAATCCGACTTCCATAGCTCACCAGGGCTACGCCACTTGGTCGCAGCACCTCGTGACGTCACTTCATCAAGCCGAGCAGACGGTTCAGCTCTCAGAGGCCACGCCGGCGGTGGATAACCATATCCTGCATCTCTGGGAGGCTCGCCATAGCCTAGTCCGCCGATGGCGCCAATAAAAGCGTAATCGTCAGCTCAAAATCTGCATCACAGCCCTCACCCAGGAAGCGGACGAGTACGCGGCCCAGCTCGCGTACTCTAATTGGGTAGACCTCTGTAATACTGCCGCCAAGCAGATGTCAAACCGCAACACGTGGCGTCTCTTCAGGGCCCTCATCGACCCCAGCCAAACGCGCAAAAAAATTCAAAAATATCTTCAACGCGCGTTTCACGCCTACGCGGGTGACGCGGATAAACTAGCACAGGCTCTTAGAGATAGGTATCTCTGCAGCCAACAGGACCAAATTGTACTTTCACTGCATACCGGACCTATCCCGGAACGCAAGGAAATCCGCATCCTGGGGCTCTTCATGCACAAGAGTGGAAAAGTCGATACAACCCTACGCAAGTTACGTACGGTCGGGGATCAGGTGGGCCGTATGGTCCGCCGGGTCTCGAACAAGCGGGGGGGGGGGGGGGTCTTAAGAGCCACGATGCTCGGCGCCTCGCCAACGCTTTCGCGACCAGTCGAATCCTCTATTAGACACGCTACCTGTGTTTGCGCAAGTACAATGAGAACACGCTGAATGCATTCTCCGTAAAATGTACAAACGCGCCCTAGACCTCCTGATATCGACGTCTAACCAGCGTCTTGCAGACTTGGGCATGACCAACACGTATGGGGAGATCAAAGAGGCCCATCTCTACAACCAGTACCTGCAACTAAGTTACACGCTGTGAGAAACCTCTTACACCGCCTCCATTACTCTTACACCTATCAGACAGAAGAGCGAACCACAATTCCTTAGGACTGGCATGGTGCTTTGATTATCCAGCCTCTGCCCTACAACATGGCTAGGGGGACTTACAAAGGCAGGCGAACTGCGCGGGTTACAGCCTTGCAGGGACGCGATGGGTCCCGCCCTGGAGTTTTCTACACGGACGCGCCTGGCCCTCACCACGGCGGGTGGTACACGGCAGCCGTAGTCCACCAAAACGTACCTGTACAAGGGCTCACCTTTCGAGTCCCGGACATTACTCTCGCGGAGGAAGTCGCCATAGCCCTCGCCGCTGCGGACACCGCATCTTGGATTATCATCATCGATTCACGGAGTGCATGTCAAAATCTCACTAAATGTCGCATCACTATTCGCACCGCTTGTATCCTCAAGCACTGTGAATATTTAGACCGCCCAAATCCACGTGTCGTCATCTGGACTCCAGCCCACGCAGGGCTAGGTGGTAACGAGGCTGCCGATGCATCAGCCCGAGCGCTTAATTCCCGGACCCCCCTCGCCCTCCATCGCCTTACGTTCGAGAACCTAATCCGGTAACTTCCTTTCGAGACATCACGGATATTTACAAAATGAATAGGAAATGAATAGGCTCCGATTTCCGCCACCGGCACCGGGAATGACTAAGACGGACGAGCGCTGGTTCTTACGTCGATACACCAACACAATATCGTGCCTGGCGATACTTAAGCATTTCAATCCGGCCTTCTCTGGGGAAAGCCCGTACTGCGATCATCCGTTCGCAGATCCTTTCCACTTGGCGTGGGCATGTGCCTCAAACCCCGCTGTCCCGCCAATCCCCCCCCCCTGCCCCCCCCCCCCCCTACCAGAGAGAGCTGGGAGGCTGCCCTGCTCGGCTGCTCGACTTTCGAGGGCCAGAGAGTCCTCGTGGCCAGGGCACGCGCCGCTGCGGATGCCACAGGGGTCCTGGACTAGGGACTCCTCCTAGAGTTTCTAAAGGGCCATCCCTATCTCGCACTTGTAAATACAGCAAATAAATGTTGTTGACCACCACCACCACCACGCAGAAGACCTCATAGTGCACTTCATTGTGCACTTTGAGGTATTCTGGCACCTGGGATAAGAGAATGTGCACTCAGTTGAGCCTCGCCGACCTGTTCGGCTAGCCCGCATGCTACCTCGAATGTCAACATCTCTTTTAGCCGATTTTAGAGGCGTCGTCATGTGGGTTCAGTGCCTATTCGTGAGTTCATTTTCCGCAAGCGATGGCAGCTGGAAGTGTACAGAAAAGAGCCAGCTTGGACTTTGTATTGAAGTAGAAAGTGATTCAGCATTTTTTTTGCGAGTAAATAAAGTGTGCTTAATTTCTTTCCCCGAGTTGCGTGCAGTAACTTAGCGGCTCTCGGACGCACCAATCGGTAAGCCACCGTTTGCCTAAGTGCCTATTATTTTATATTTCGAATTATCTACATATCGATTTGTTTGTGATTTCCTTCATATTCGATACATCCGAGTTCGCATGTATCAGTTTAGGGGTTACACATTCAAGTTTAGTTTTATCTGAGGTTAGAATAGCTATTCGATCATAAGTTGAACATATAAAACGAGTGGAGTAATTGTGAGTTCTCATGAGGTAATAAATATAATAGAATTTCACACATTGGATGCATACCCAAATTTTGTTCCTTTTAGTGTTTTCTATAGTAGTAACTTTAGAGAAAATGGTGGCATATTATAAATGTAGCGGAGCAAATAACCCAACGTTCGATCCGCATTCCTACTAATGTCGATATACCAGGTGAGATAAGCGGTAATAGGTTGACCAGGTAAGATTAGTAGTATTATGAACACGTAAATACTTCTATGAATATACAAGATTTAACTCCGTGTTTTTGTTAAGTAAGTACGTCAGAGCTGGTTTGAATGGGAGTTGCTTAAATGATTGCTGCTGCGTCTGGTGTGCCGCAGGGCTCCGTGTTGGGGCCGATTCTTTTTTCTTTTTTTTAATGCGAAAACATTATATGTCTCATTACGGGAATATCCGCCGTTCTAGTCGGCGCCGTGACCTAATGACGGTACCAAAAATGGCCGACCGCAAAGAGTAAAAAAAAAAACGCATCAAAAATGCTCGAATTGACAAATTTAGCACGGAGGTTTGAAAAGTAAAAAACGTAAATTTTGATCTGAGTAGGAATCAAACCCGGGCCTCCGCGGCGCGAGTCGAGCGCGCTCCCCCGACGCCACAGAGGCGTTTTTTTATACAACCATTTACTTTATTCTTTTTCTAACATAGCAATTACCATGCACTGCAGCGTTTTTTTTTTTTCACGGTTTTCCTAACCACAGAGAAAGGAAATCACGCATGTACATGAAGACCAGTCTTTGATGTAGGCGCTTCAGCCACACCTGCCATGTCTTGTGGACCCACTTATGTGATGCTTTTACATACACAAGTTCGCTGCTTGACGGTGAAGATGAGTTTAGCAAGACTTAGCAAGACCCGACGGCCACAGCGCCTCCATGGTTGTGATTCACTAAAGGTGCGCCTAGTCAACACCACCTAGATAACTAATCCAGGTTAAATTGGCCTAGTGCTTGTGTCATTGAGCACGTCACGTCAAAGCCATCTGGCTGACTTAACGTGTGGCCTAGTGCGTGCGTCGTTAGGCACATGACGGCGCAGCCAAAGGGTATAGGAGGTGGCGTCACGAAATGAGTGTATAAAATGACTAAATGAAATAAAATGTATTAATGCCCAATTAAACGCCGTGGCGCGCTCCTTCGAGTTATGAACTCGTGGGCAAGCGAGTGCGTTCAGACGCTTGGCACGTTTTCACTTGTCCTCCCCGAGGCGCTGTTAGAACGCAGGGGAGAGATGGCGCGGACACGGAACATGCGGAAAAAAACATTTCACCAAGGGGTCTATATCGCTTTCGCATCCCCACACGTAGGCAGTTTTAAGAACCTCTGCCGAATTTCTTGTTTTGTTTTTATTAACAATATGTGTGATGTTATCGAAACAAAGATACCATTTTTGTTGATGATTGTGTACTGTGTGCAAGGGCATCAATGAGGCAGTGTTTTTATTGGCAGCCGACTTGAAGCGCGTTTAAAAATGGTGTATCACTAATAGCATGCCCCTAAGCATAAATAACTAGGCACACATTAGCTTCACTAAAAAAATATCACAAAATCAGATATCAGTATTTGTTAAGTGGCCAAAAATACCAAAAAATTATTCTTGAGTGAAATATTTAGGTCTTATGCTGTCAGTCAAGCGTTGTGCCCCTTCTGGTGGCAGTTGTCAGCCTTGCTCCTCGCTTTATCTTTCCTGTGTATATGTTTACAAATCAAATAATATTAATAATAATAATAATAATAATAATAATATAATAATAATAATAATATGCTGTCCGAGGACTGTTCTTGGTCATAACATGTTAATACCGTAGTCAGATATAAAGGGCGTGCCCTTCACTTCTTGCAACAAAGTTTAAGACATGTACGTATTAATGTAAAAGAATCAGCGTATCTAAAAAGTTTAACCAATTTTGAAGCAGGCATGCCCTGCGAGGGATTCGTTTTCTGATGGGCATATTAGTGCAGCATTGGGTGCACGTAAAAGGAACCCAGGTGGTCTAAATTAATTCGGAGTCCACCACTAAGCGTATCTCATAATCAGAACGTGGTTTTGGAAGCCCAAGAACTTAATTTTTTTTTGCATAATAATGCACTAGAAAAAAATCCAATCCATCGCGACACTGTTCGTCCTGGGTAAATACAACCGTTTTCTAAGAGTAAGAGGGTTAAAGAACTTAATTGGATCCTTTTGCTTGAACAAGGAAGCAGGTTATGCCTTAAGCTGTTTTACTCAATCCTTCATAATCATATGGGAATCTGCTCATCAGACAATCTGAAGTAGACTATCTACTATCTGATCATATTTTCGCACGGGCCGGTTTTTCAGGTCCGGGCCTGGCCCGAGCCCGAAAGTACCATGCGTTGGCCGGCCCGGTTCTTTTCGACCCATTAGCCCTTTTGCCTATACGAAGCTAGGTCGGGTTCTGGATTATTGTGAAGGTACTGTCATGTGATCAACGGCCGCCAGGCGGTCTTCAAGCTGTATCACAGCAGGTTCTTTCCCTGCATCCCTTCTTGCTGGTTATTTATTAACTCTGTCTGTCTCTGTCTACTTGTATTTCAGTACAGCGCATGTACAACGCAGGCAACGTAGCTTTTTTTTCTCTGTAAGATTAAAACGTGGCCTGCTTGTTTACCACGTAAGTTCTCATCGAAGTGCTCCAGCAACTTCTTGAAAACGTATTTAATTTTTGTTTTCTATTAAAATGATCACGCCGCAAATCTACATATTTTTGTGGAGCAACAAAATATTGCAGCCTATTCTGCCACTAGGCACTTCCGATCTAGAAAGATGTAACGAGCTGTACCGAAACTCCTCTCATTGACTCCCATTAGGCCGGGTATAGCTTGGGACCAATCCAATAGTTTCCAATTTCTTTAGCGCGATTGCAATGCATATATTTTTCTAACTCTTTGTCAGTTTTATTCGACTCTGTGATGTCTAGCAGCTCTTGAAGTTTGCCTTTCGCTGCTATTCCCAGCCATCCCAATGCGCATTTCCTTGCTGATAGGCGGCGCCGCTGTCGAAATCACACCGCTACCTCCATCAAACTTCTGGTCGTCCGTCACACGCCTGAGCACGATCACCTCTAGGAATTCGAGGCGTTCATAAGCTGGGAACACTGTGGACCAGAATTTCTTAGTGTCACGAAGACGAAAGAATTCCGGCAGAACCCATGTGAAGATGGCTATCGAAGTTATTGCGATTAACATTCACACAATGTAGCGAACAAAAAGCGACACACCTTGTTAGGTAAGACACCTTTGTTTAGAATACGTAGTGTTTCTCCTGGTGTTTCAAGTGATTAGGCTATATGCGGCCATACACTGTCTCCCTGATTGACTCGCTTTGCTATGACCATCACTCGCGAAGTCTATCTCACGACGGTAGGACGAAGACGCAGGCCGACGGTGCATGCAGTGACGACGATGAAATTACAAAGAAGGAATGATGTCGATAGAACGGCGAAGGCATATGAGGACGACCGCATGACGACAATGGGATGATTCTGAAGTGATGGCGGTAAATTATTGCGACGCAATTACAATGAGACGACGACGGTGTTCTAATCTCTATTGATTGACGAAAGGACTATGATAGCGCAATGAAATAGAAATTATGCTGATGGAACGTAAGGTGGTATGATGACCACAGCATTTAGTAATTTTTAGCCAATCAGACATGCATCTGAATACCATCCCTGCCTTCTCCCTTTCTTTTCTCGTCTTCCGTCCCAAGCCGCTTTACAAACATATCCTCTCCCGTTTAGCTCAGTAGGCCGGTGCCCTTGCTCATTAGGCTACGATCGCACGCTTACAAACATATCTTACCAACGAGTATGTTATCCAAGCTCGAACTAAAGGGGAACATTGAGCTTGGCGGCTCCTATCGAAATACATTGGAAATCGGCAATAGTTTCTCAAAGCATCCACTGCACCAAATCTGATGAGTTGTGTTGAATTTAGAAAAAAAGTGAAAAAGTAGTAGTGAATTCAGAAAGGGATATTTTATTTAGGCCTGTCTACTTTTTCTTACGTAAAATTTTAAAGAATTGCAAAATTTCGGAAGAGAAACTTGACGTATAGAACCTCAGCAACTAAAAACGATATCAGAATTCTGCAAAATGCACTTTATAATACATCCAAAGCGGACAGCAATCATATATCATACACCACCCTGAAATACACCACTAAGTTGTGAATCTTGCATTTGCAAAAGCCTTCCAAACATTATAACAAATTCACGTAAGTTTTAAGGTATAGCAAAAATTTTTTTTGCTTTTGATGCTCCAACGGGTGCAGTTTATAGCAATGCCATATTTCTTTTTCATGGCTGAGTTACTGATTTGTAAACTTCATGCTGCTATTTTTGTTTCCAAGTTTACGAACATCCTGCAATTCTTGTAAAACATTACACTATATTAACGAAAATTGTCATTGCTGCAGTATCTGCAATTTAAGTTTCACTCTTAAATGCAACAAATTTCATTCAAATTGGCTCATCGGTTTTCTCCTAAAAAGCATTCTTTCGTTTTACATGTATTTGAGTATTCAGCATCGAAGATAGGCCCGAGCTAAAGCTTCCTCTTAAACAATGGATCACGCCAGTTCTATAGGAAACCCATGAAGCAGAACCCTGACGTATAGGTAAGACCGTGGCCACAGTGGTGCACAAATAAAGTCACAGGCCTGCGCGGCACACGCAGCAGAGTCACAGCGTAAGCTGGCTGAGCGGTGCAAGAGTAGCTCCAATTTTGGCACCACGCACAACAGGGTCTTCGCGGCAAATTGTCTTCGCCTCGATTTTGACGGGAATGATCTGCACTCTCCGCCCAGCGTCGACGGTGAGCTGCGGCTTGTAATGTTCTCTGCACAGCAGTCTGCTGAGCCTGATCAAGCCTGGTTGTAGCCGCGCACGTAGCTCTACGACTCGCTTCTTCAGCGGCAGATTTATACCTTGCGAGGAGTCGCCATAACGTGTACCGAAGAGGTATCCAGAATACGTGGCACACATCTCACATCCCTTGACCGGTGGCACGGTACGTTGTTGTTGAGGAGGATGATTGTTTATTGGAATCTTCATAACGGGCTGGTGACAAATAGTCACCTAACCTGCTTGAGTGAACCAGGTGCAGTTACATGCAGCATGCAATTGCTATATTCAACTTGCATGTCGGGCACCCTGCGTTTGCAGGCACCTTAACTAGATTGCGCCACTCTACTGACGGAGGCTCGTGCAGCTCGGGATCGCGTTGATTGCGCACCTCGTCTGAATCGCATCTCGTCGTCTGCGCCTGCACACGCTGCGTTTGCAGACGTCTTACTTAGATGGCGCCACCATACTTGAGCAGGCTCGGGTTGTTTGCTCCTGTCTAGGGAGCGTTTATGGGGCATTTTTCCAATGCCCGATAGCAAGCGCTTGCGTGGCTCAGTAGTAGAGTATCTGCCTCCCACGAAGCGGGAGTGGGTTCGATCCCGGTGAGAACCGGATACTTTTTTCGCATTTCCGGCGACAGAGGTTATGGTCACCAGCGGAGGCGGCGGTGGCGGACACCATCGCGAACCGAAACGGCTATTGGGATGAGCCCATAACAGCTTACACTGTAAAAAGCAAGCACCATTCCACTGCTGTGAATGTGGATTACCAGCGAAGCTGTTTAGCACACGACATACAGGGGACACAGAATTTAGATCAAAGGTATCAGCAAATTTTACTTCTCTTGAGCAGTGACGGCGGTGATACCGAAGAACAACACGGGCACATTTATTTTGATCGGCAGCATACATTCACGTGGAAGACTGTCGCAACCTCGGGAAGCCGGAGGAAAGCAGACACGCGCGACGGGACGGCTACGCCGGGAGAGCGTAAGGAAACGAGGCATGCAAGCGCTTTGAACGGCGACAAAGAGAGGGCGGTGCGAGCATACACATGGCCGACGCGGGTCGCACAGCGGCAAATATTTGAGAAACCCTTATTATCTACCGGACAGTCAACTGATCTTGAAAATAGTGATAATTAGTCTACTGGAAACGCATATCCAAGTGATGAGACGTATAAGCTTTTGCGTAAACGAAGCAATTTTGCATCAAATTCGGGAGCTGCGTTTTTGAACACGCAGATTTGTTGACGGATACGAAAAATGAACCCCACCCACAGACAACTTCGCTGTAAAAAAAAGAAAAAGAAAAAAGACAAAGGCTGCATCGACAGGCGACACTACAACCTCCGCGATCGACAAATCTTGTACCAACCAGGAGATCGGGTTCTGGTATGGAGTCCTGTCCACCGCAAAGGCCTGTCCGAGAAACTTCTCAGCCGGTAATTTGGGGCTTACAAAGTGTTGCGGCGAGTGAGTGACCTCAATTACGAAGTTCTTCCTGACGGAAGCCAACGAACTCGACGTCGAAAGGAGCCATCCGAGATTAGCCACGCTGTGCGGCTAAATTCATACCGCACTTAATAACCACTATGGTCTTTTTGGCGACGGCGGTTTTCTCGCTGACCAATCACTTAGTGCCTCAGTGCCAAAGTGCGCTCTATGAGTACGGATCAGCAGGCTTTAAGTGAGCCGCCATGGTTTCTTAGTGGCTATGGTGTTTGACTGCTAAGCAGGAGGTCGCGGGATCCAATCTCGGCTACGGCGGTCACATTTTGATGGGGGCGAAATGCGAATAAACGTGTCTACTTAGATTTAGGTGTACGTTAACGAACCCCAGGTGGTCCAAATTATTCTGGAGTCCTTCACTATGGCGTGCCTCATAATCGGAGCTTGGTTTTGGCGCGTAAACTCCCAGAATTTTTTTCAGCAGGCTTCTGTGTGCGCATGTGTCTTTGCGCATCTGCTTTTGCAGTGCTCTCGGATTGAAACGCGACCAGCAGCACATAATAGAACCTTGAATATGTGCGCGTACTACCATGTCATGTCGCTAGGAATCTGGTCACCCAAGGTGACGCAGACTCTGATCTAAGTGTACGCGCCAAAATTACGTCGATGTCACACGAACTGCAGACGGTGGAAACGAAAGTACTACGCATTATTTAGCCCTGAGCAGTGTACGTTCCCCTATAGTATGCATATGTAACCGGAAGTGACTGCAGGTTTTCATATTGCTTTGTTTTTCACTCCCAGTGACTGGAGACTGTGTGCAAGTGTGTACGTATATATCATTGTTCCGAGCCCGCCTGTGCTACATTGAGTACCTCGAAACGGTGTCGCGAGGTAATCAATTTATGATTCACGCGTTCGCTGCTATCAGGCTCAACGACCTGGACACACACACAGCAGAGATTCTTTTAAGGTAAGCGCGCATGTGACCGCCTATGCGCAATGTGAGTTCTGCCTGTGTCTCTCTAACCAATAATGAAAAAAAGAGGCATAGATATCTACGATATTAATGTCACTCGAACAATGTACTGAGAGGAATTTTTACTTCAGCTGCTTTTGTCTAAATACATGAAGATGGGGAAGTTGTCTTCCTTTTTCATTCACTGCAGTGAGTTAGATTAACTCTATTGCATTTAAAAATCAAGGTTAAAATCTACCACTTGTAAACGGAGCACGTATATTTTTTTATTTAGGCCACCACAAATTGCCGGAAATATGAAGACATCATGAAAATAAACAAAAGGGGCATCAAGTTTACAGCTTTGCCTTTCAGCACTGAGGAGACATCACAATTTTGCAAATACTTGGGACAAAACTGAGTTAGACCGCTTTGAAATATACAGCTTGTGGTTAAGATTTCAGCAAACACCGGTAAACGATAACGTTTTCATGTAAGCCGTGAAACGATACGTTATATCAGTTAATTCAATCAAAATGTTGTAACAAGCCCGGCGTGGTGGCTCAGTGGATATGGCTTACTGTTTGTGCAGTCGGGTGTTAGCTTGAATGCCGGCGTCTGCGGTAGCATTCCGATAGAGGCGGAAGGCAAAAAACGGTCGTGTGACTAGACTTAATAGGCGCACACTGCAGAACCTCAGGTGGTGTAAATTAATGCGGACCTACTGCGGTGTTTCACATAGCCCGTGTGTCACTTTGCGATGGTAATCTCCATGCCGTATTTACTCGTTTGTAACGCCCCTTAATTGTGTCGAGCACCAGATCCTCATGGCCGGAACGGAAACAAAATGCACTGTCGTTCAGTGTAAATCGAGTACGATTTTTTTGTGATTAAAGAAACTATAAACTCACTGCTCTTGACTCAGCAGTTTGGACAGTGCAAATAATTTTTTCTCACTCATAAAAAGAAAACTAATTGTGTCCGAGTTACAGTAGACTGGGAATAGATCATCGTCGCGTCAGCCCTACCCAAAGACAAGTTCATCTGTGGAAAACGCTTATGGCTTCATGCCCAGGTTTGTAATGTTCAACAAGTGTAGGTTACTTGCAGAATGAAACAATAGTGATAGAGAATGAACTGGCACTGCGGATGCTTACTGTAACCAGTACTTGGAAAATGTGTGCTTATTGGTGTACCCCCTTCCCGAAAAAAGAAGAACTAAATGCTTGCTGCAGTGATAAATGGTTTTAATTCTCTGCATGTCTTCATATATTTGTGTTATTCCTTGTCTCAAACCCTATCCCATTAGTTTTCGAACATTTTCTTTCAGATTGTCTTTCAAACTGCTTGTGTGTGTGCCTGCGCGTACAGTCTTTTTTTTTTCTAACTGCATTACTTGCAGCCACTGGGCCCGACAAGGGCGCTGTGAGCTAACTCGTCTCTTTTAAACACACTGCACAAAAAACACTTTCTACATGAATACACAAATAATAGAGTGGAACGTCAGAGGTGTCTCCTCAACCTCGATGACGTCAAAGAAATCCTAAACATGTTTAATCCTAAGGTGCTGGCTGTACAAGAGACACAGCCTTAAATCTACACCATGCAACATTCTCCGGCAGTAAGCCATTTTTCGTAAAGACCGCAATTACACTTTTGTGTCATCCGGTGGTGTTGCTATCGTTGTTGACAGAGGTGTTGCCTGTCGAGAACTGAAACTTCGTACGCCCCTAGAGGCAGTTGCTGTCCGAGGGGTGTTTTTTGACAGGCTTGTCACTATTAGCTCTATATACATACCTCCAAATTATGACCTTACTAAATCTGAATTTCAAAACTACATACATGAACTTTCGGCGCCATATATAGTCGTCGGAGATTTAAACGCACATAACACTTTCTGGGGAGACTCTCGTGGCGATGCGAGAGTTCGCATAATTTGAAAACTTTCTCTTTTACTCAGGAGCATGTATATTTAATAAGAAAGATCCAACGTACTACAGCGTGGCGCAGAACACATACTCATCCATTGATTAAAGTATCGTGTCGACTACACTAATGCCTTACCTGGAGTGGTCCGTTCTCAAGAACCCTTTTGGAAACGACCACTTCCCAACCATGTTAAGCTTAACAAAAGAAGATGGATGCTCGCCACATGCTCCCCCATGGAATGTTCACACAGCTGACTGGGAACGCTTTCGAGAACTTACATATTTAGGCCGGGATGATATTGCCTCCTTTAATATAGACGATGCTGTAGTTTATATAACAGACTTTATAATTGAGGCTGCCACAACATGCATCCATCAAACTGACGGACAGGCGAATAAACGTCGTATCCCGTGGTGGAATGAAGAATGCAAAAAAGCACGGAAAAATCAAAAGAAAGCTTGGAGACGACTTTGCGTCTCCCCAACCACCGAAAACTTGATTAGTTTCAAACACATAAAGTCCCAGGGAAGAAGAACACGTCGACGTGCTAAAAGGGAAAGTTGGGAGAAATACATCTTCGGTGTAAATTATTACACGGATGAGACGAAAGTGTGGTATCGAGTAAATAAATTAAGAGGCCGGGAGGTACACCAATTACCCTTTGTCAGTACTCAAGGGGAGAGCTTGGAAGACAAGGCAGATTGTCTGGGCGAATATTTTGAACATGTGTCCAGTGCGTCCCATTACACATAAACATTTCTCAGGTTCAAAGAACACTCAGAGCGAAAGTCCCTTATCGAAAGTGTTCACGAAATGAACGTTGAAACTGCCAATTCAGCCTAGCTGAACAACCTTCTCTTACTTGCTGCAACAACTCGGCGCCAGGCGGCGATCGTGCCATGTATGAAATGATTAGGCACCTGCATCCTGAAGTGCTGAAAACACTCCTGTTCCTCTTCAATTCCATGTGGGCGGCTGGGTATAGCCCACCCTCGTGGAAGGAGGCTATAGTCATCCCCGTGCTTAAACAAGGCAAAGACCCGTCCCTAGCCCGCAGGTACAGGCCAATAGCGCTAACAAGCTGCCTGTGCAAACTGTTTGAAAAAATGATACACAGGCGCTTAATATGTTTCCTAGAAGATAACAAACTACTAGACCCCTTCCAATGTGGTTTCAAGGAAGGTAAATCCACAACAGACCACCTTGTTCGCATTGAGTCTTATATTAGAGATGCTCTGATACATAAGCAGTTCTGTCTCTCAGTGTTTCTCGACCTAGAAAAGCTTACGATACGACATGGCGCTACGGCATTCTCCGAGATTTTTCGGTGATGGGTGTCCGTGGCAACATGTTAAACACAATCGAATGGTACCTGTCTAATCGCACATTCGCGTAAGAGTGGGTAACGCTTTGTCTAGGTCATTCACCCAAGAGACCAGTGTGCCGCAGGGGGACGTGCTTAGTTGGACACTATTTATAGTAAAAATGAATTCCCTGCGTACAGTCATCCCATGCACAATGTTTTATTCCGTTTATGTCGACGACGTACAAATACCCTTCAAGTCATGCAGTATTGCCATCTGCGAACGTCAACTGCAGCTTGGAATAAACAAATTGTCCAAATGGGCAGATGAAAATGATTTTAAAGTAAACGCCCAGAAGAGCACTTGCGTACTCTTCACAAACAAGAGAGGCGTAACGCCTGCCCCAAGTTTTGAAATCAAAGGAACTGCGCTCTCTGTGAGCAGCGAGCACATGTTTTTAGTAATCATTTTAGATTCCTAACTTACGTTGGTTCCTCATCTTATAGCACCTGAGGGCGAAATGCTTGAAGAAAACGAACCTTTTAAAACTTCTGTCACGCATAGCATGGGGTAGTGATCGCAAGTGCTTGCTTAACTTGTATAACAGTCTTGTCCGCTCACTCCTTGATTACGGAGCTATAATTTATAATTCAGCAACGCTAAGTACACTAAAAATCCTAGACCCCGCTCACCATCTGGGTATCCGCCTCGCGACCGGTGCTTTCAGGACAAGTCCAATCCTGAGCCTCTACGTAGAGGTCGAATCAGTCGTCGCTTCATCTGCAGCGGTCCTACAGCAGATTCACTTATTTTATAAAAGTACAAGCGAACATTGAACAGCCTTCTTATTCAACAATAAATAACGTGACCACTGGTACACTCTTTCATAATCGACCGGCAGCGAGAAAGCCGTTCTCTTTGCGTATGAGGAACCTCAGTGAGGAAATGGGTGTTCTATGTTCTTGAACATTGTCCCATAGCTCTAGCGAAAAGGTTACCGCCGTGGCAGTGGCAACTCATAGATTGCGATACATCGTTTGTAGAGGTCACTAAACACGCGCCAGAGGCACACATTAAAATGCATTTCTTAGAACTCCAGTCCAAGTACTCGTGTACAGAGTTTTACACAGACGCTTCCAAATCTCATGCCGGGGTGTCTTATGCAGCCGTCGGCCCATCTTTCTCGGAATCTGGTGTACTCCATCCGGAAACGAGTATCTTTACGGCTGAGGCCCATGCGGTATTGTGGGCTGTGAAGCATATAAGGAAATCAAAACTTCAAAAGGCAATTATATTTACGGACTCCCTAAGCATTGTAAAGACCCGAATATCATTCTGCAAACACAGAAATCCTATACTCATTAAGCTGTATTCTGCCCTCTGTACAGCGCATATATTAAACTAGTATGTGATAATATGCTGGATACCTGGCCACAGGGGTATTGAGGGTAATCTGGTAGCATTGTGCCTGGGCCCAGAACATGATTTTTTAATGTGATAGCAGTTCTTAGCTACCTAAATGATGTAGTGCTACATGTTATTAGCCCAGGAATGTCGTAGCACGCTCTCTTACTAGAGGGTGCTCCTGCGATACTAGTTTTTGTTGAGCACACGCCTCCATTCCCTTGCGTTAACGCCTCTTGCGGCGATAGTGCTAGTTCCGTATTGATAAATTTTATTCTATGATCATTCTATAATATATATTTTACAGTCACAGTCCACCTCACTGTCATGTACATTATTTTAATGCCTATCTATTTTACGCACTTTTACAGCGACTGATTTTTAGGTCCTTATACAGCCAAGTAACGTCTATCTATTGTAATCCATCTGCCCACTGCATTGAAATATCATTGTCACACATAACTACTTGCATGGCCCCCTTTGGCCATATCTGGACCTTGCGCCACTAAACACAACACATTATCATCATCATCATAACTAACGTATTGACCCTTTTCGCGGCGATTCCGTGGGCGCCGCCATGTTTGATGTGACGCGTCCAATGTGACGCGTCCATTGCTTGCCTCAACTGCCTGCGTTGCCTCCTTGTTTAGAAGGGAAGTGTATGACGCCGGCGCGGCTTAGAAAACCTCTGTTTTCGGAGATATCGTAGACGGTGACTAGGTAGATGACACGAAGCTTTGATCACAGCTTCAGAGAACATACAAAAGCGCTTTTGGAGCTGATTAAGCTATGTCTAAGCGGCGCAAGCAGCGTATATGGTGCTTGTTCTAAAAGCGGGGCTAAATATTTATACCGAGCTATCCCAGCTTTCCGATTATGAATTCAGTCGGGTTTAGTGTGTTTTTCTCTTTGTTATTTATTCGGCAAATGTTTTGAAGCAGTGGCTTGTCAGTTTCTGACTCAGTGAAGTTCCTCAGTGCGGCCACTATCTGGTTATTTTCTGCTTAATCGCTTGCGGGTGTGCTCAGTTCCGATAGATTTGTTCTTGCTGCGCATAATGCTTGAAACGTAGTTGTTTTATACATTGTAATACCTTGTAGCAATTATATATTACAGCTAGTAACTCGCTTACTCTTGTGGACCGTCACGAAACATTCAGCTTCGACCATTCATGCGCAATAGCGGTAGTCCGTCATTTATTGTGCGTATACAGTGCGCATACATTCAAGTGTGCGCCCATCCACTTATTCTTGATACGTCGGTGATAGAGTGCGCGTAGGTTTTCCTGCCATTTGGGACAGATGTGTATAGATAACGTGCGTGAAACCTATATAACAGGAAGGGGCGCTATTCCCTTTGTCATTGTTTAGCGAGTGGTACTCACTCTTGCGGACGTTCTGGGGATGAAGCCCTTTCTTTGAAGGTTAGCGATACAAGGCTGGTGGGTGAGCAAATTTCTGTATCCTCGAGGAAAGGCGTACATCACGAAGTGCCTGTAACACGTTCGGACAGTTGCCGCAGCGGTCCGCAAACTTGGCCACACAGATTCATTCTATTCGTTAACATGACAGCCACTATTTTTCCAGCCAAATACTGCACACGTCTTCCATCTACATGATTCAATCTAGCATGATTGGAGCTCAAGTGTGTTAGCGAAAACTCAATTACATTTCCGACAGCTGATCGCACAGAAGCAAGGTAGAAGCAGTAATTGTTTGGTATTCGTGCGCGGTCGCTTAGGAGCGGTATGGCGCGCCGCCGTGAGCGCCATCTCGTTTCTCTAAAACAAAGTGCTCCGCGAAAACGGTCAACGTAGAGACTAGTGCAAGGGCCGCACGTTTTTTTGTGATTTTGACAACCTTTACGTGGGACCGGGTCATTTGATCTAATTTTTCCTCCTATGAGTATGATATCCGCCTATAAACCTCCGCGATCGCCTTCCTCGCGCCATCTAGTAGCGACGCGCCAAAGTACGCTTCGCGCGAAAATTTGCTGTTGAGAGCGATCGGAATCGGCCAATCGAACGCGATTGCTTCTCGGTAGGCCCCCTTTTTAAGTATTGGCTGTCAAGTTGGGGGAGGGGGGTAGGGTGGCCCTTACACAGATTTATACCGCAAGAATCTTCTTTCATGTTTTAGTGGCACTCTTGTTTCTTGCGCAGCATTCCCGGTTCACTTCCAGAGTCAACCGGGGAAGAAACTAGGAAAAAATAGAAAAGCAATAGTACAGTACAAACTTCGTGGGATTATCGTAGATTTTATATGAGAGCATAAGTTTACTTACAAGTTGTGCTACTACTGTGTCTCGAATAATTAAAATTAATTCCGGTTCACTTCCTGAGACGACCCGGGACGAAATTCAGAATAGATCAGAAAAAATTTACAAAAGAATACAGCATAAAATAATGGGTGACATTATAGATATGAATCAGATCATAAGTTTAGTTGCAAGTTAAGTTACTGAAGTGTCTGGAATAATTGAAATTCATTAGTGTCGTTAATATTACCTACAGGAAAGAGAAGCAACAGTGAGACACATTCAGGTGCATTTGACACGCCGTTGCTAAAAGAGTCTGCCGAATGGGTCACTGAAGTCTGCTGGTTGTTTCCAGGGTCAATAAAGCAGGCAAAGCAATTCAGAGCGAAGTGAACATGCAGCAACATATCCATTCTCTAGGCATAGACTATTCATACCATTCGAAATACTTAATAGTAGGCTTCTTCCTTCTCTTTAAAAGATATATTAAACATTGCCCTGAGTTTATGTTGATATATATATATATATATATATATATATATATAATATAAATATATTGTGTCTGTGCATGGTGTTCACAGTGGAAATTTAAAAAAAAACCATTGAAGGGAAAAACTACGAATCAGGTAGCCGCCGCGGGTGCGTCTAATGCGCTTGATCTCCTATTGTAAGGATTTGTAGAAACAAAGCTGAAGTATAACTAAAAGCCGTGCACGTCCACGTCAACAATGATGCAGTAAGCTTTTAACCACAATAAAAATTGGGGGGCTCTTAAGCTTTGCCTTTAAGAGTGGAACGCGATAGCATTTAAAGATCCCTGACTGCTTCCCCGCAACTGCTTCCCTGACTGCTTCCCCGCAACTGCAGCGTATGTAACCGCAATTATTACGGGGAAACGCCGGCGGCGAACGCTATTCAGGAAGCCGAGCTATCTGGTAGAAACGCGGCCTCCTACGTGGGCCTGTCTTCTGGTGTACTTGAGTCAGATGATTTCATGGCTGCATTTGGAAAAGCATTTTTGTGAAATTTAGTGATGTCGTAGTGTGATCCCCGCTTCTTTTTATGCATAATGTTCATTTTATGCTACGTTAATTACACCTGTCTGTATTTTCTTTTGCTTGCTGTAATGCCCCTCCTGCTTGGGCCAAAGTATTGGCCTGCAGTATTACTAAATAAATAAATAAATAATGTTTGGTACCTTTAGTATTGCAGCTTGAGAGGATTTAACATAAAGGGCATGCACTGTTGGTGTTTCGTTTCGTGACATATAATTTGTGGGATGATATTCTCAAAATCCCGAGGAATAGCTTTTTAAAGAATGAAACACAAGTAATGAGCAACTTTATTGATACAAAAAGAACTGCAGCTTTCTTTTTTTGTCCACCTTCGCCCCGCGTGCCGCTGCCGCGAAGGCGCGGAGGCGAGCAACATTGGGTTGGTGTTTTTGGAAGGAACCGAGCGGGGCGTGCGGCTCTATGAATAGTGGGATAGCTGTGAAAGGGTGTTGTGTTTGAATGTCCGCGTAACAGAATTATGTTTGCTGGTGCATTCAAATTACAATGTGACGCTACCATGTCTGTAGGTTGTGGTTAAGTCGTAGTTTACAGTTTTTCTCACGCATTTTACTTTGAGAAATTCAATTATGTCACTAACGCATCTGCACCACGCAGAGGGCTTGCGTGGTTCGGTATGCGTACGGTCGAAGTTATTTTTCGCTCATAAGACGGTGGGCGGCGTACGGCGGACGCCGACGACGGATTTTTGCGACACTGGGCCGTTAACGCTATCGGGTGAAAATATGAAGGTATAGAGGCAACTAAAAAAATCAAGTGCTTTGTGTAAGAGTTCTCTGGTAGTGGCACATTAGAAGGGGGGGGGGGGGTTGGCTTCGGCATCACGAGGGGCGGGGCTCTGCCCTCTCCCCCTCAAAACTTCGGAGGGGGCTCGGGCCCCGGAGACTCCCCCCTCTCCCCCCAGTAGTCGGCGCCTTTGAACGTAGATGAGAAAAATTACGGGGTCTAGAACGCTTCCTTGCGGTACCCCCGAAGAGACGTAACAAAGTGATGACGAATAATTGTTTACTACAGTAAATCGCTGTCGATTTACGTAAGCGAATATAGTCTCAGCGATGATGGTTTTAAAATCAAGCGGCAGTGAGCTACACGATAAAGGCCTTAGCGAAGTCAAGAAATTTGCAATCGGTTTGTACATTACCGCACAGGCTCCCGCATTTTTAACTCTATCGAGCAAGAATACTGTTACATGGTCGTGCATAGTCCTGAGGGAAACATCGCATTAGACGACTCTTGCACAGGAGATGGCTTAGTGCGCTTCAGAATACTTCTGCCGTTCTCGCTGATTATCGCCGCTTAAAAGCACTAAAATGACGCGTGATGGATGCTAGCGCGATGTAGATTAAAATGCGGGAGGATGCACATGTTAAAATGCGGGTCAGTAGTGAATTGAAATTCAAAAAGAAACTGTTGCGCTCTAGATGAGCGTAGATATGAGAAGCTGTGATATGCTGAAGCATTTTGCAACAAATCCATGTCAGGAAAATGGGACGATAATTTCCTTGGTGAATTTTTATTTCCACTTTTATGGACTGCTACCACCTTCGCTATCTTCCAGTCAGCAGGTAACTGTCCAGTAGCTGAACGACTGCTGAAATATGTGGAATAAAGTTATGCTTCAGACTGATGTAGCATTATATTATATTTTGTAAATAATATCGTCAATACCTGAAGAAGAAGGTTTTCTAAGGTTTTCTTTGTTTTTAGAAATTCCTTGGACTGTAATATCAATTGGTGTCTTGTAAGAGCAATATTGCTCGAGAATTTGCGAAGATGGTCATCTTCACTATTGAAGAAAGACGAAAAGAAAGAGTTCAAAAGATATAGACAGTCAGTGTAAGGGATAGGAGTGTTAATTTCTTCACGCAAGTAATTGCTGTTACTGCTGCAATCAGGACTTGTTACTCACCAGATCTCCTTCGCATTAGTCTTAAGAGGAAGATTTAGCTCGAGGCCAACTCCGATTTCGCCTATTCAAATACATGTAAAGCGCAGAAACGCTTTTTTGAGATAACCATTGGCCGACTTTAATGACATTTATTGCATTTCAGTGATAAAGTAAAATTATAGTGACCGTTTGAAGCGTAATTTCGATTTATGGTCTGAATGTTTTTGATGAAATTTTAAATAATTGGTAAGTTTGAGAAAAAATAGAAGCACGAAGTTTACAAAAATTGTAGCTGTGCACGTACAGAACAGATATCGCAGTTCACTAAACTGCATCCATGGGAGCATCCAAAGCGGACAAATTTATTGTGTCAATTTATGTCTTACGTGAATTTGTTACATTGTTTAGATGGGTTTTGATAAAGATAAACTCACAAATTTGTGGTCTACTTGAGAGTCGTGCATAACACATCAATTATGGCGGCTTTAGATGCGCTATTAGGTTTAATTTACAGAAGTGTGATGTCCTTTTTCATTGCCGAATTACAGAGTTCTAAACTTGATAGTTTCGTTTTCTTAAAATTTGTGGTTATTGCCAATTTTTACTAAAAATATTGACATCCTACATGACAATTTCGGAACCAACGGTCAATAGATTTGATGTTTTTCTTCTAAACGGAACAAACCTCAACAAATTTGGTGCAGGAGTTCCCAAGAAGAATGATTTCTCCTCTCCCATGTATTCAGATAGGAGCACCCGAGCTAACACTTCCTCTTAAGGAATGATAGCAAGTCTTGAGAAAAACACTTTTGCTTGCCACCAGCAATTTCAGAACAGTAGTAGTCTTCAGGCCTTCCTCATACTTATCCCAAGCAGACAGTGAACGAGAAATTTTCGCTGTCTTATAAAGCTGCTTTTTTATTTCTGAGTGGGCGGCCAGCCTCGTTAAACCACAGAGTTGTTTTATCATTAGGTACAGTTATCAAAGTAGGTGCTTTTATATTATTCACGACATCTCATTTTTGAAAAGAATACAGTTTTCTTCGACTGGGCGACTGTGAAAAGACGCTATAAAAAAGGAAGTAACTTCCGTGTCAATGGCGTTATATTTAGCATTATTGTAATCTATAATTTTCTTTGACTCAGTTCCTGCAATAGGCGGTTGGATAGCAAGAGTTACTTGTAGAAATAGTAGCAATTTGTGGTCACTGAATCCATTCAAATAATCTCCGTGTACAATTGTTCCGCGTATAGTTGTTAGAATGAGGTCTGCCGTATTTTAAACTCTAAAGTAAAGTTAATGAACTCAGGCGAGTGATTACAATAAAAATACAAGTGCCCTCTGTTAATTAGTGGAAGATTGAAATCACCACCGAGATACACTGTACTAGCCTAGCAGATTTCAATCGCACAATGCTACTGCGCAACTCAGCTAAAAAGTAATGATGAGAATCGGGAAGGTGTTAAGTGCTGCGGATCAATACATTTGTAGAATGAAATATGCAATCTACCCAGATAATTTCAATTTTGGTATATGAAGCAAAATCGTATGAAATGACGTATCTTTTCATAGCACGAAGAACACCAGCACCCCTTCTCTCCATGCGATGACGTTGGTAAATGTTGTAGCTGTTGGCAGGAGAAAAACATTTCGCTGTCAGTGATGTCAGCGTTTAACCACGTCTCAGTGAAGACAAGAATATCTGAATGACTATCATCGACATAACAAGAGATCATGTCACGTTTAGAAAGAATACTTCTGATATTGGTGGATGATACTGTTAATCATGGAGGACTGAAATGCTGAGGCAGGTCTTGCTGCCTACCTGCGCGTGAGTTTACTTCTAGCTACCTGCGTGAGCGTGCCTCTGCGTTGGTGATGGCATCATAGACGTAGGTTTCATTCTCGATTCGCAGCTTCTCTGCAAAAAGCTTAAACGACTTGTTCTGAGCTTTCGCGCATTCCTACATCTTTCTTTATGTCTGTCGCGCTGCCAAGGAAAAATACTCGCGTATGCAAAACGCTGTGCCCTTCAGCTTACGCTCACGCTTCAAAATTTGCTCCTTTTCCATGAAAAGGGCCAGCTTTTCAATGTTCTGAATACAAACACAGATACAATTTTCGGGGATGATTGTGTACTGTATGCAAGGACATCTAATGAGACATTCTATTCTATTGGCGGCCGACCTGAATCCCGTAGAAAAATGGTTTGTGACTCTCTGCATGTCCAATAACATAAATAAATGTGTATACGTTGTCTTAACTGGAAATATATAACAAAATCAGATATATGTATTTGTTAAGTGGCCAAGAAATAAGAAATGATTTAGGATTAAAAAAAATTGGTGTTATGGTGTCCGAGGATGGCCCTTGGTAATACCATGTTAAAACCGTAGTTATAAGTGGAGGGCATACCCTTGGCTTCTTGCAACAAAGCTTAAAACACGTCAGCATTAACATAAAAGAAGCAGCGTATAATACCAGTTTTACCAATTTTGTGTGGGATCCGTTTTCTCGCGTGCATTTAATGCACAAGAAAAAACTCCTGTCTGTGTCGGCTAGGTTCGGCCTGAGGAGGTACAACCGGTTTCTAAGTGTATAGGAGCAAGGAAAAAAAGAATTTGACTGAATCATTTTACTTTAACAACAAAGCAGGTTACGCCTTAAGCGTTTTTACTCAATCTTCCATGATTATACCTTAATCTGCTCATGAGACTATCCAAGGTAGAGCACTGCACGGGTCGTTTTTTCAGACCCGGGCCCGGCCCGAGCCCGAAAGTGCCATGTGATGGGCCGTCCGAGCCCGCCCCGCTGCTTTTCAAACCTGGCCTGCACCCGGTCCGATCCCGAAAGATTCCCGCGCGGCCCTGCCCGATCCGGCCCGGTTCGGTTCAACCCATTAGCCCTTGAGCCAATACGAAGCTAGGTCGAGTTCTCCGTTATTGTGAGGATACTGTCATGCGATCAATGGTCGCCAGGCGCTTAATTATTATTAAACTGTGGAGTTTTACGTGCGAAAACCAAGATCCGGTTACGAGGCACGCCGTAGTGGGGTACACCGGAATAACTTGGACCACTGGGGTTCTTTAACGTGCACCGAAATCTAAGTACACGGGTGTTTTCGCATTTCTCCCCCTTGGCCGTGATTTGATCCCGCGACCTCGCATTTAGCCACTAAGCAACCACGGCGGGTGACGCCGAGCGGGCTTCCAGCTGCATAAAACCCGCTCTTTGCCCTGGGTTCCTTCTTTCTGGGTATTCCAACTGCAGGAGAAGCAACCATTTGATTTCATTTTATTACTAGCCGAGCACGCACAGAGTATTATGTGAATATTTGGCTCTAAAACACGCATATAAAACGGAACTCGGATGAGTTACGTTGTATTGAGAAGAAAGAGTTAAAATGGTAGTCATTTCAGAAAGCGATATATTATTTGCGGATTTATTTTAAATTGCAAAATTTACAAACATAACTCTACGATAGAACTCTGTACCTCAGCAACTGAAAAGGATATCGCAATTCTGCAAACTGCACCGAATATTACACCTAAAACGGACAGCAACCATATATTATCATACACCACCATGAAATACACCATTCAACTCTGACAGTTGCATTTGCACAATCCTTCCAAATATTGTCACAAACTTACATAACTTGTAAGTTCATGCAGAAACTTTCTTCGCTTTTGATGCTCCAATGACGGCACTTTATAGAAAATGCGATATTCGTTTTTCAAGGCTGAGTTGCGGATTTGTAAACTTAGTGCTTCTTTCTTTCAAGGTTACCAATTGCGTGCAATTCTTGTAGAAAATTGCATGGTCTAAATCAGAATTGTATTTGCTGCAATCACTGTAATTTAATTATCTTAAATCCAACAAATTTCATTCAGATCGGTTGAGCGGTTTTCTGATAAAAGCATTCCTGCGTTTTACATGTGTTTGAGTAGCCGGCATCGGACATTGGTCTGAGCTAAAGCTTCCTCTTAAACAATGGACCACGCCGGTTCAATAATAAACCCGTGAAACAGAACCCTGACGTGTACGAAAGCCCTTGACAACAGTAATGCACGAATAATAAAAATAAAACCGCAAGAAATTGTGCAACGGAAGCTTCGCGGGAGCCGTTGTTATATCACAGCCAGACATCTCTCCCGAATGCCGACGAGCTGTCTGGCCAGGTGCCTCACAAAATAGTCGATTCATTGCCAGTAGCGCAAGTACTGGCCGTCTTCGAGTTAATACTGATACATAAGCACACTGGTTTCCAAGTGCCGACGTGAAGCAACAGCCTCAGGGTGTGCTTCTCTTTATTGCGCTTTATTTAGTTGTGCGTCAGGGCACACGTCATAGCAGGAATTTCGAATTCTTTAAGGTTCATACGCCATGTCGTGGCGGAAACAGGAAACGGAACAAAATGTCCCTAATTCCTGGGTATGTACAAGGTAATAGACTGAAGAGTAAACAATTAGCAGAAATAAACTATGGTATTCAGTAATGACAAAACACTCCAAGCTAATAAAGTAATTTTTACAGAAGGGGTAATAATCTACACATAAGATACGTTTCAAGTGTCGGTAAATAAATTGGTATTATGCATACGATACACTGAAATAAAATGGCACAGAAACGGTCACTCACTTGGTGTTTAAGCTAACCCAACTAACATTTCAACTAATGGCTAACTTATCAAATTTACTAACCAAATGTAACCTATTTACCGAAGCAACTAACTTCAGAAGAGTGTAGAGACAACTGACCGACACATTTTGTTCGAGGAATGCTACTAGGGGGGTCACGTGAATTACACGACGTGGCCGTGTAAAATATGAGCCCAAGCGCAACGCACGCGAAATTCTTTTCGAAAAGTTCCCTTTGTATGTTAAGCAGCACACCTACTGAAAGAAATATGGGAGCGGACCCTTTCCTGGTAAAATATTGTTACGCGAGGGACGAGTGAGTAAGGCGAGCAACTATTTACAGGTTGTATTTACAACAGCGGTTGCACCGCTGACCGGTTAGATTCACAGCGCGAGCCCAGCTCGTTCTTCCTCTTCTTGTCTCGAGTGATGGCGCCTGTGCGCCTTGTTCAAACAATCAAATACCCCACGCGTGTAGCATAATCCCCCGGCGGCAGAAGCGACGTCCCGGAGCGTCTAAATGCCATCGCTGGGAGGGTGATACTGCTTCAGTCGTGTAGCGCGCACGATATCACTAGACTCGGAAGCAGATGGGGCGTCAGGGGCGATCTCGTAGGTGACGGGAGTCACGACACGAAGCACTCGGTAGGGGCCTTTGTAACGAGAGAGCAGTTTTTCTGACAGGCCGACCTGACGCGACGGAGACCATAGAAGCACCAAAGAACCAGACGGGAAGTGCACGTATCGGTGTCGCCGGTCGTACAAACGCCTTTGACTCTCTTGGGAGTTCAGAAGGCGGTCACGGGCAATTCTCTTGCGTGGGCAGCGCGGGCGACGGCATCAAGTGCATATTCACTGGTGGGTGCCGCGTGAACACGGAGAGCTGTGTCGAGGGGCAGTGCTGGTTCTCGGCCGAACAGAAGGGAAAATGGGGAATAGACGGCTGTGTCGTGGCGCGAGGAATTATACACAAAGGTGACAAACGTTAGAGTGAGGTCCCAGTCAGTGTGGTCTGAAGAGACATACTTCGCGAGCATGTCTGTGAGAGTGCGATTAAGACGCTTCGTGAGGCCATTTGTTAGCGCATGGTATGACGTAGATAGCTTGTGCCTCGTGGCACAGGACTGCAGGATGTCCGCGATAACTTTTGACAGGAATGTCCGGCCACGGTCTGTGAGTCGCAGAGCTTCCTGTAATAAAATCACGTCGCGTAGAAGAAAATCGGCATCATCTGTGGCACAGCTTGTAGGGAGCGCTCGGGTGATGGCGTAGCGCGTGGCATAATATGTGGCCACAGAGATCCACCTGTTCCCCGAGGTAGAAAGAGGAAAGGGACCAAGTAAATCTAAACCAACTCGAAAGAATGGCTCCGTGGGAATGTCGATCGATTGTAGGTACCCAGCAGGGAGCGTCGATGGTGTCTTGCGTCGCTGGCATTTCTCAGACGCAGCTACGTATTTTCGAACGGAACGAGCAAGCCCTGGCCAAAAGAAGTGTCGACGGATCCGGTCGTAGGTACGTGACACACCAAGGTGACTGGTAGTGGGGAGGTCGTGAAGTTCATGGAGAACAGCCGAGCGAAGGCGTTTAGGGATCACAAGGAGTAATGCTGGGCCGTCGGGGTGAACGTTGTGGTGGTAGAGTACGCCATCTTGAAGTGTGAATAAGCGAAGGGACCTGTCGGCAAGTGGCGATTCCAGGCGGTCAATGATGTCACGCAAGGACGGGTCACGGCGCTGCTCGTCGGCGACATGGACTAGTGGAAAAACAGAGAGAACGCAGGCGTCGGTGTCCGGCTCAGACGTAGAGGTCGGGTCTTCGACTGGGTAGCGAGAGAGGCAATCGGCGTCCTGGTGTTGGCGTCCCGACTTGTACGTCACTGTGTAGGGATATTCTTGTAGTCGGAGAGTCCAACGACCGAGCCGGCCAGTAGGATCCTTGAGCGACGAAAGCCAACACGGCGCATGAGGGTCTGCGATTAGTGAGAAGCGCTTGCCATATAAATATGGGCGGAACATTGAAACAGCCCAGACGAGAGCAATACATTCGCGCTCGGTAATCGTATAGTTGCGCTCTGCAATGTCAGGAGCCGGCTAGCGTAGGCTATAACGCGGTCGTGTCCGTGTTGGCGTTGCGCTAAGACGGCGCCGATCCCATAACTACTGGCATCGGTTCGGACCTCTGTGGGTGCGGACGGGTCAAAGTGGGCCAAGATCGGTGGATTGGTCAGAATCGTGATAAGGCGTGAAAAGGCGGCAGCCTGAGGGGAACCCCACGTAAAAGGCACGTCTTTCCTCAGAAGTTCACTCAGAAGTTCAGTGAGTGGTCGAGCGATTGCTGCGAAATCTTTCACTAACCGTCTGATATAAGAACAGAGCCTCACAAAACTCCGGACGTCTTTGACAGACTGAGGTACAGGAAAAGCCGTTATTGCTCGGAACATTCTCCTGGTCGGGTTGCACTCCGGAAGCATAGACGAGATGGCCGAGCACTGCAATCTGTCGGTGCCCAAAGTGGCACTTCGATGAGTTTAATTGGAGCCCAGCCTTGCGGAAGACGTTAAGGATGGCTGCAACGCGCTCAAGGTGCGTCTCGAATGTAGGAGAAAACACAAGGACGTCGTCGAGGTAACGAAGGCAAGTTGACCATTTGAAACCTTGAAGCAGAGAGTCAATCATCCGTTCGAACGTGGCGCGGGCATTGCATAAACCGAACGGCATAACCTTAAAATAGTAGAGGCCATCTGGAGTGACGAAAGCGGTCTTTTTTTGGTCTTGCTCATCGACGAAAATTTGCCAATAACCAGATCGAAGGTCAATGGACGAAAAGTATTTGGCACCGTGAAGACAATGAAGAGCGTCGTCCATTCGTGGTAAAGAGTAAACGTGCTTTTTAGTAATTCGGTATAGGTGGCGGTAATCAACGCAGAAACGACACGTGCCATCTTTCTTTTTGACGAGCACGACCGGCGACGCCCAAGGACTCGACGAGGGCTCAACAATGCCCTTGGCGAGCATCTTGTTTACTTCTTGCTGAATAACTTGCCGCTCTGGCGTGGACACACGATACGGTCGGCGGTGAATGGGAACAGCATCACCAGCGTTTATCCGATGCTGAACAAGGGACGTCTGACCGAGTGGACGATTGTCAGTGTCAAATATGTCGCGGTAGGACTGCAAAAGGCGATATGGGGCGGCTGCTTGGTCAGGGGCGAGGTCCGGAGCGGCCATGGGACGTAATGGGCCGTCGAGGTTCAAGGCATCCTGCGGGTAATCAGGAGGATCTGGAGACGCGTCGGCTGCAAAAGCAGTGACGTGGTCGTCTGTCACTGACCGGAGCGTGGCCACCACTATGCCTTCAGGTAACGCTTGCTTCGTCAAGCCAAAATTGATAACGTGGAGACACATCCGATTAGCGGCAAGGGTAACGACGGAGTGTGGCACAGATTTCGCGCGCCAGGAGGACATCACGAATAGGTGCCACGGCATAGTCGCCATCAGGCACGGTTGCCGTTGAGGCCAATTCGACGAAGGTTAGGGCTTTTGGAGGTAACCGAACAAATGCTGTAGTGAAGAGGGGGTTCGGTTGTTCGGGGCAAACGTCGGGAACAAGAGGAAGCTCGAGGCACAGCGTACCGGTGGAACAGTCGATGAGGGCAGAATGCGTCGTCAGAAAGTCCAGCCCGAAGATGAGGTCATGAGGGAAACTGGTCAGCACGGTGAACAGGACTGGAACTTGGCGGCCAGCAATTCCTACGCGAGCAGTGCACATACCACTGACGGCAACAGTAGCGCCATTGGCGACGCGTACGGCTCGAGTGATGGCAGGCGTAAGAACTTTTTTGAGGCGACGACATAGATTAGCGCTCAAAATGGACACTTGGGCTACAGTATAAATCAATGCCTTGAATGCAACACCATCCACGTCTACGTCCTATTAGGTTCGCGTTCGTGAGGAGCGTCAACGGAAGATTTGGACAGGACGAACGTGATGCAGCACTACCTCCAAGAGCTGCATGGCCTAGTTTTCCGTCCGGCGGTTTGGCGAGGAAAAGCGGCGAGGTTGGGGCGACGGGGAGCGACGGCGTTGAGGCGACGGCGATCGCCCGGAGGAGCGGCTGTCAAGGGCGTCAGAAGTAGGGTACGGACGGCGAGTTGAGTAACGGCGAGCGTCGGCGTATGGGCGAGGAGCAGGGAATGAGCTCCAGTACGGCGGCATACAGGTGGTGCGGCAGTGGCGGGATACGTGACCAACGCGTTGGCAGCGGAAGCAGATCGGTGTGTCGTCTGGGGTTCGTCATTCAGCAGGATTGCGTGGTCTGGGAGCGAAATACTGGTCGTTAAAGGTTGTGGACATAGGAATGGGTGCCGAATCAGGTCGGGAGACAGAGCAGGCGGTAGGGTGCCAAGGTTTGCAATTTCTTGCCGCACAACTGCTTGTATAACGGAAATAGTAGTGGCCACTGGGTCAAAAGTACCGTCGAGGGGTCGTGGATGAAGGGAGGCCGGACTCGCCGCTTCAATCTCACGGCGAACGATACGCGTGACGTTCTCTTGAAATGGTCGTGTGGCCGGAAGAGCGGAGCAAGAGGACGTGGCAGGGGTGTTTGGGAGCCGGCAAAACTGTGGGACGACGCGGCGGCTTTTGGCTACCTCGAAGCGGCGGCATTCTTTGACGATGGCGTCGACAGTAGAAACGTCGTTATTGACCCTTTTCGCGGCGATCCCGTGGGCGCTGCCATGTTTGATCACGTGGTGACGCGTCCATTGCTTGCCTCAACTGCCTACGTTGCCTCCTTGTTTACAATGGAAGTGTATGACGCCGGCGCGGCTTGGAAAACCTATGTTTTCGGAGATATTGTAGACGGTGACTAGGTGGACGACACGAAGTTTTGATCACAGCTTCAGAGTACATGCAAAAGCGCTTTCGGAGCTGATTAAGCTATGTCCAAGCGGCACAAGCAGCGTATATGGTGCTTATTCTAAAAGCGGGGCTAAATACGTATTCCAAGCTATCCAAGCTTTCCGATTATGAATTCAGTCAGGATTAGTGCGTTTTGCTCTTTGTTCTTTATTCGGCAAATATTCTGAAGCAGTGGCTTGTCAGTTTCTGCCTAATCGCTCGCGGGTGTGCTCAGTTCAGATAGATTTGTTCTTGCTGCGCAGAAGGCTTGAAACGTAGCTGATTTGTACAGTCAACCACAAAAGTTTGCGGACCACGCGAGTGCGTGCCAGACTGCCTATCCGCGCCACCTAGCGGTACGCCACCTAGCGGCGACAGGGGCGCTCTCCCGGATATGAGCCCTCTTGGTACTCGCCTGCCTGTTAATTTTTTATTCCCGTGCATGACATTGTTAGTTCGTTGTGTTGACGCAGAGCGCTGTCTGCGATAAGACCGCCACATATCTGGCTTGATAGCAGTATCGGAGCAATCACTGCAACCTTTGTCGACTGGTGTGCCAGTGGGTAGATAAGTTTCACGAAGCGCTGCGACGATTTTTTTACGCGACGTTTACTGGCGCACTTTGGTTGGCAGCATCTTGGTCCAATGAGTGTTGCTGCTTCTGCGTCTTGAGAGAAAGGGTAGGGAGGTGTTTCACTGTCATCAAAAATAAAGAAAAAGCGGATGCATAGAAAATTTTCTTTCACACATAGGCGCATCTTCGCATCAGTCGCTGAAAACGTAGTAGACTTGCTTCAGGCCACGTGGTGATTGCCTATTTGGAAAGTTGCCGCTGCGTGTTCCATTTGACGAAAGAAGGCACATTGTGCGTTTATTTATAGAGGGAATACCTCAGCGCGAAATCTGCCGCCGAACCAACAGGAGCCGGACTGCCGTGAATAGAATTATTCAAGCTTTCCGCGACGATGACAGATTCACAGATATGGAGCGCAGTGGGCGTCCAAGGGCCACGACTGAGGAAGAGGACCGCCTGATTACGGCAGCCATCGTGGCTGATCCTTTTCAAAGTGCAGAGGATATCCGAGAAGCGCTCTCGCTCACGGTATCGTCTGAGACTGTGAGAACAAGGCTGAGTGAGCTTGGCCTGCAGTCTTTCGTAGCAGCACAGAAGCCCTGCCTCTCAGACAGCCAGTTACAAGAACGACTCATGTTCGCTACAGCAATGAAAGATTGGACAACAGAGAAATGGGGCGATGTCATCTTTAGCGACGAGTCAACTTTTTCCACGCGCTGGGACCAACGGAAGCGGGTTTGGCGTCCACTAAACTGCAGGTGTGTTTACAGTGTATTGGCAGTTAATTCACGAAGCTAATTCTGCATCACAACATGTTTCACGTAAAATGAGCTTTTGGACTTTACGAGATTTTTCTGTAGTGGTATTATGTTGAAAACATTAACGATTGTTTCATAGTACTACTTACTCTGAAGCTAATTAAAAGCTGCCAGTGGGTCTTTCAGTACTATCTAATGATGTTTGCACGTTTTCTATTGCAACTCTATAACAGCATTATAAAGTTCATACGCAAGAGGAATCACAACATTTTTAGACGCGCCGCTGGAACCCAATTGTATGCTCTTTCTTGCAGATATCTGCCTAATTACACACAGAGTGTTCTATCCAGTGGACGGTGTTCCGTGAGCGTGTGGGGAGCAATCAGCAAAGATGGCCTTGGTCCCCTTGTGCGTCTGGAAGGGCCCTTCACTGCGTCACGGTACTGCGACGTCATCACTAGACACCTCGTTCCGTATGCGCTGGACGGTCCCTTCAGCGACGGCTGCTATTTTTTTCAACACGACCGCAGCCCGATCCATAAAGCACGTATCGTCCAGTCATTGCTAGAAGAACATGCTTTTTGCCAGCTTGAGTAGCCTCCATGTGGCGCCGACTTGAATCCCATAGAAAATGTCTGGGGCATGTTGAAGAAACGGCTGTTGACACGAGCCAACCGCGGCCGCACGGCCGATACGCTGTGGCAAGCGATCGCACAAGAATGGGAAAGCCTGCGCGGTCGACCGGAGATTACTGAATCTTTGTACGAGTCGATGCCCACACGCATCAATAAGGTGCTAGAAAACGGCGGACATTTCACTTCCTACTAGATCATTGAGAGACCTATGTTTCATGACACTTCTGTAAATGTCTTGTGAATAAATTCATCCCCTTCAGACACGAATTATGATGCACTGTCTGCAAATGCGTCAAATGCACATGGCATCATTTCAAGACGCTCACTATTACATTCCAAGAAAGAAGACGAAGCAATGTGCTGTTTTGTGCGAGTTTCAGTAAAAAAAAATTTATTAGCGTATAACTCATTATCTAATTATTCTGAAATCCGTCAGCTTCAATGCTTGTATAAAAAGAATCAACTATTAGGCCCGAAACGCATGCACACTTGCTTTTTCGGTTGTATTCGTGTCGACCGGAGAAAAAAAAATACTCTTGTCGTTGGTCTTGGAACGCGGCACGTCGAACGATTGTCTAACATGGTAGTGTCTCCAGCAAAGTGATCATCTGCAGCAATACGCAGGACAATGAAGTTAACTGACCACTAGTTGTCCCATCAGGAAGCGGACACGAATGTGCACACTGAGTTTTAGGTCATTTGAAGAAACACGTGGGCTGGGACGCGCCTCCGAAGTTCGAGTCCCCAAACGAGGACGCCGTGTCGCAAAGGGTTATAAAAAGAGTCATCGCACCCGATTATTTCTTATTTTTCTAAATGTAACCACTATACCAGCGCGGTGGTTCGGGCTTTACGCAGCAAAACCTGGGCGCAGGCGATCAAATCCCGGCCGCTACTGTCACTTAGCGATGGGGGAGGAACGGAAAAATTCTGCCTACTGACTAAGCATCTGTGTCCCATGGCTGCCTCACCGCTCACTCACGCACTCACGAAAAAAAAAACAGCGTGGCTACGCGAAAATAGAACTGATAACAGCCGAAGAATACGCTGTCTGATTACTTGTACTGATATTCTGCTCTCAAAATATAAGCAAGTAGCCCTGGCTAACAAAGAGCGCGTCACGTTGAAAGAGATAGGTAGAAAATATGTGCGCACAGTGCGAAAATAGACAGGCCATAGATTTAAGGAGGGATGCGTCTTCAACGTAGCGCTGCTGTCGATCGCTGGTGACATAGCGGAAGTGTCGCGAAGAGGCTCTTGGCCACGCGCTCGCGTGGTCCGCAAACTTTTGTGGTTGACTGTACCTTGTAGCAAATATATATTATAGCTAGTAACTAGCTTATTCGTGTGGACCATCACGAAACATTCAGCTTCGACCATTCGTGCGCCATAGGTGTAGTCCGTCATTTATTGTACGTATACAGCGCGCATATATTCAAGTGCGCGCCCATTCACTTATTTTTGATACGTCGGCGATAGAGTGGGCGTAAGTTTTCCTGCCATTTGGGATAGATGTGTATAGATAATAATTGATTAATTATGAGGTTATACGTGCCAAAAGCACGATCTGATTATGAGGCACGCCGTAGTGGGGGACTCCGGAAATTTGGACCACCTGGGGTTCTTTAACGCGCACTTAAATCTAAGTACACGGGTGTTTTCGCATTTCGCCACCATCGAAATGCAGCCGTCGTGGCCGGGATTGATGTCTATAGATAACGTGCGGGAAACTTACTATGACAGGAAGCGGCGCTACTCCCTTTGTCATTGTCTAACGAGTGGTACTCACTCTTGCCGATGTTCTGGGGATGAAGCCCTTTCTTTGAAGGTTAGCGATACAAGGCTGGCGGATGAGGAAAATTTCTGTATCCTCGAGGTAAGCCGTAAATCAGGAAGTGCCGGTAACACGTTCGGACAGTTGCAGCAGCGGTCCACGAACTTGGCCACACAGATTCATTCTATTCCTTAACATACCAGTTACTATTTTTGCAGCCAACTATTGCAGACGTCTTCAATCCACATGATTTGATCTACCATGCTTGGAGCACAGTGTGTTAGCGAAAACTCAGTTGTGTTTCCGATAGGTGATCGCACAGAAGCAAGGTAGATGCGGTGATGGTTTCGTATTCGTGCGCGGTCGCTGAGGAGAGGTATGGCGCACCGCCGTGAGTGCCATCTCGTTTCTCTAAAACAAACTGCTCCACGAAAAGGGTCAATAGACGAGCAAATTGAAGGCGTCGTCCGCGATGGCTTTTAGGATATGGCCCACCTTGTCAACCTCGGTCATGTGCTCGTCGACTTTCCGGCAAAGCGCGAGCACTTCCTGTATGTAGGAGAAAAACGATTCTGTCGACGACTGGACACGGGTATTGATGATATTTGGTGTTTTTTTTTTGGCGCAAGGGCCAAATGTGGCCAAAGAGCGCCAAGACAATGAATGGTATGTTTGCCATGATCAGTGGGTTCCGATGGTAGGATGCTATATGGCTGTAAAGGGGCCTAAGAGCAAATCGCGGTATATAAGCGTAAAACATATATCGAATAGAATTATGGCAGTGACGTGTGGAGTGATCTGTGGGTCGTGAATGTATGAGAAGTGGTCATGGTGCTAAAATTAAGGATATAAAAGCAGCACAACGCCTACCGAAGGCCTTTGTGAACAAAGACCATGAGGCACGTGCTTTCTTTAATAAATTACCGCAGCAGTGGCCTCTGCAGAGAGGCCATGCTACACGTCACCTGGATAGATAACACGGAAATTATGTATGTCTTTTAAAAACGCGAGAAGTGATTCATATTTAAAAAGAGGTTCATTGCCCAAAAACATAGAAGGATGTAATGGGATATATTGCCGTGATGGTAATGGAAAATGTTTTTTCCTCCGAGGCTCCAGTTCAGGGCACTGTAAGAGGACATGAAGTACACTGAGTGGCTCGCCACATTCATCACAGACAGGCGGATCGCCACCGGACAATAAGTAAGCATGTGTACTGTATGTGTGTCCTATCCTGAGTCTGCAAAGTGTAATCTGTGTGCGGCGTGTCTTCGATTCTGGTGGCCAATGAGCGAGATGAGGCTTGATAGTGTGTAATTTGTTGCCCGTTTCTCTGTCCCACAGACGTTGCCAGTAGGTCCTGACCTTTTTCTTGATAAAGGGCTTTAGGTCCATTACAGGGACGGCTATGGGTGAAGTGGCAGCGTCTGTATGAACTGATGTGGCTAGCTTGTCGGCCAACTCATTCCCTTCGATCTCGCGGTGCCCTGGCACCCAGCAGAGCACAATTTGCTGCTTGGATACATACGCGGTGCAAATGGTGGAATAAAGAGTTATGATTACGGGGTTTCTGTGCCTACGTGGAGTGTTTAAACATTTCAACACGCTCAAAGAGTCAGTGTAAATGACTGCCTTGCGTATGTCTAGCTGTTTGATGTGTTTAACCGCCGCCAGGATGGCGTAGGCCTCCGCTGTAAAGATGCTTGTGTTTGGGTGTAGAACTCCCGCAGCAGTAAATGATGGACCGACCGCCGCGTAAGACACGCCAGCGTGTGACTTCGAAGCGTCAGTAAAATATTCCGGGCAAGAGTATTTGTGCTGCAATTCGAGGAAATGCATACGGATATGTAGGACCGGCGCATGCTTTGTAACCTCAATGAAGGACAGATCACACTGAATCAGCTGCCACTGCCATGGTGGCAGCTGTACAGGAGGGGGCATGACATCGTGCTCGTGGAGTGACACATCCATTTCTTCGGCAAGACTTCTTACTCGCAGTGCGTAAGGCTTTCTCACGGAAGGGCGGTTCAGAAAGGTTTGGGCACTGGACAGATCGTTTAGTTGTGTAGGCAGGGTGTGTATTGTTTGAGTTCACATTTAGGAAATACACAAAGGATAAGTAAGTTCTCTGTAGATGTAGCGACCATTCATTTGATTCGGCATAAAGGCTTTCTACGGGGCTTGTTCTGAACGCACCCGCAGAGAGGCGGATACCCAGATGGTGGACAGGGTCTAACATCTTCAAGGCGCTCGGCGTCGCGGAGTGATATATAATGGAACCGTAGTCTATACGTGAACGAATGAGGCTCTTATATAGATTCAATAGACATCTTGTGTCACTACCCCACGTAGTGCGAGACAACACTTTCAAGAGGCTCATTGTCTTCAGGCACTTGTTTCTTAAATACTTGAGATGTGGGATAAACGTTAACTTCGCGTCCAGAATTAGGCCTAGGAATTTGTGTTCAGTTTTTACAGGTAGACCCTCACCCTGTATCTCGATGTTGGGATCAGGGTGCAGACCTCTCTTTCTGGAGAAGAGGACGCATGTGGACTTTAGTGGGTTAAGCCGAAAACCATTCTCGTCTGCCCACTTAGACAGTTTGTTCAGTCCAAGCTGAACCTGCCGCTCACAGATTGCAAGGTTACATGATGTGAAGCCTATCTGTACATCGTCGACATATACTGAATAAAATATGTTGCGTGGGATGTACAGACGCAGAGAGTTCATTTTTATGATAAAAAGGGTGCAACTGAGCACACCACCCTGTGGTACTCCAGTTTCCTGCACATATGGTCTTGATAGGGCATTACCCACACGAACACGGAATCTGCGGTTGGACAGATAACTTTCAATGATATTCAGCATAATGCCACGTATTCCAAAGTGTGCGAGGTCTCTTAGTATTCCGAATCGCCACGTGGTGTCATATGCTTTTTCCATATCAAGGAAAACAGACAGGAAGAATTGCTTGTGGACAAAAGCCTCGCGAATCTGAGCCTCTAGGCGTATCAGATGGTCAGTGGTGGATCGGCCGTCGCGGAATCCACACTGGTATGGGTCAAGCAGCTTGTTTGATTCTAGGAAATGTATCAGACGGCGGTTTGATGATGATGTGTGGTGTTTTATGGCGCAAGGGCCAGGTATGGCCAAAGAGCGCCATGACAAATGGTAATGTTATCGATGAATTGTGGATGGCGTGGACAATAAATTCCTCAAAGTAGATCTGACATGGCTGTAGAAGGGCCTAAAAAACTGTCGCTGTAAATGGCGTAAAACATGTAAGTGGTAAAATAATGACACTACCTAGTTAGTGATGTGGGCTATGGCAAATGGGTTTCGTTAAAAACGTATGATGTAACACATATAACAGTAATAGTAGGGCTTGAGGGGAGCCCTTGAATACAAGGGCCGTTAATCACTTGCTAAAATTACCTGGCCAAATGATTTTCAGGGTGTTTACTTCATTTAAGAATTCTAAAACTATTTTCATGTTAAAAAGCGGTTCATGGCTAAGAAAATATGATGGGTGAAGGGGTATGTTTTCACGATATGCAGAAGGGAAATACCTTTTCCTCTCTGCTTCTATAGCAGGGCACTGAATAAGAACATGGACAACTGTCAGAATATTGCCGCACTTACTACAAATCGGAGGATCATTCCCAGTCAAGAGGTAAGAGTGAGTACTGTAAGTGTGTCCTATTCTTAATCGACAAACAAGCACTTCTTTATATCGTGCCGTTTTCCCAGTTATCCAGTTCCCTAGTTTTGGTTTTATCATGTGTAACTTATTTAGTACCTGGGTATCCCACTCTCCTTGCCAATGCTTCCTCAGCTTACGGCGTAGAAAATACTTTAGGTCTGTGACAGGGATGGGGATATTTGGGTCTGTATCGCTAAAGGTTACTGACGTAGCATTTTTGTCAGCAGCTTCATTGCCTTTTATACCTTTGTGGCCAGGTACCCAGCATACGACAATCATTTGGTTGCACATATATGCGGAACACAATAAGCTGTAGAGTTCATTAAAAACGGGGTTCTTGTGTTTCCGTAGATTGCTTAGGGCTTTGACCACACTTAATGAGTCTGTGAAGACAATAGCCCTAGCGACGTTTGTGAGCCTTATGTGTTGAATAGCCGAGAGTATAGCATATGCTTCCGCTGTAAAGATGGATGTGTGTGGATTTAGTGCCCCAGATGTAGAAAATGAGTCTCCGAGAGCTGCGTAAGAAACGCCTGCAGTGGACTTCGAAGCATCTGTGTAGTATTCTGTGCAGGAGTACTTGTCCTGGAGTTCAAGAAAATGGGAATGTATATGTGCCTCCGGTGCTTGTTTGGATATTTCTATGAAAGAGATGTCACACTGAATAGTGTGCCATTCCCAAGGCGGTGGAAGCAAGGTAGGGGCCATTAGTACATCCCCTAGAAGTGGGACCTCTGTTTTTTTCTGACAGTGCTTCTAACCGGAGAGACAGAGGAGGCCGGTTGGCTGGGCGGTTACGGAACAGCCTGACAGTGGACATGTCGCGAATGGTAGAATGACATGGATGTTGGATGTCTGATGTAACTTTCAGGGCGTAGGAGAGACTTAAATATGTCCTTTGGAGATCCAGAGACCACTCATTGGACTCAACGTACAGGCTTTCAACAGGACTAGTCCTGAAGGCACCTGTAGCAATACGGATACCCAAGTGGTGCACAGAATCTAGCATCTTCAAAGCACTAGGCGTAGCAGAGTTATAGACTATAGCTGCGTAGTCAAGGCGCGACCGTACGAGACTTTTGTACAAGTTTAAGAGGCACCTCCTGTCACTTCCCCAAGATGTACGGGACAAGATCTTCAGTAGATTCATTGTCTTCAGGCACTTCGCTTTCAGATACTTTAAGTGGGGGATAAATGTTAATTTAGAGTCTAAAATGAGGCCTAAAAATTTATGTTCACGGCTCACAGGTAGCTGTTGTCGATTAAGATAAATAGTGGGGTCCGGTAATATACCTCGCTTGTTCGAGAAGAGAACACACGTGCTTTTTAGTGGGTTTAGTTTAAATCCATTCTCGTCAGCCCACTTAGATAATTTGTTTAGCCCAAGCTGTACATGTCGCTCGCAGATAGAAATGCTACATGATTTGAAACCTATTTGTACGTCATCCACATATACAGAATAAAACATTGTACGTGGTATGACAGTTTGGAGCGAGTTCATTTTGACAATAAATAGTGTACAGCTCAGCACACCACCTTGTGGTACACCAGCTTCCTGTGTGAATTGTCGAGACATGACGTTACCAACTCTGACGCGGAACGTGCGATCAGAGAGGTAGCTCTGAATCACATTTAATAAGTTGCCTCGGATTCCCATTCCAGCCAGGTCACGGAGAATTCCAAAACGCCAAGTTGTGTCGTATGCCTTTTCCAAGTCTAAAAATACTGATAAGAAAAACTGTTTGTGTATAAAGGCATCACGGATATTTGTCTCGATGCGGACAAGGTGATCTGTTGTGGATCTACCTTCCCTGAAACCGCACTGTAGGGGATCGAGTATTTTGTTGCTTTCAAGAAAATGGATGAGGCGCCGGTTAATCATTTTCTCAAAGAGTTTGCATATACAACTTGTCAGGGCTATAGGCCTATAGCTACTGGCTGAGGAAGGGTCCTTGCCCTCTTTGAGAATAGGAATGACGATTGCTTCCCTCCATGCGGATGGAATGTAACCGGCAGAGAACGCGGAATTAAAGAGTGATAGTAGTGTTTTGTGGGTTTCGGGGTTTAGGTGTTTGATCATCTCGTACAAGACTCTATCACTTCCTGGAGCCGACTTGTTGCAACCATTTAGTGCAGCCTGAAATTCCGCCATATTAAATGGACGATTGTAGGGTTCATTTCTATTACCTTTACGATCCAGAGGCAGTCGCTCCGCTTGTTTCTGATATCTCAGAAATGTATCTGAGTAGTGGGATGAACTTGAAATCTTTTCAAAATGTGCGCCTAGAGAATCAGCTTGGTCAATGAGTGTGTCTCCTTGTGTATTTACTAATGGTAGAGGATGGGTTTCGCGGCCTTTTATTTTATTTACCCTGTTCCAGGCTTTTCTTTCATCTGTATATGAATTAATGCTGGAGATGAATCTCTGCCAGCTTTCCCTTTTAGCACGGCGGCGCGTTCTTCTACCTTCCGACTTTATTTTCTTGAAGTTGATTAAGTTCTCGAAAGTTGGAGAGTCGCGAAGGTGGCTCCAAGCTTATTTTGATTTTTGCGAGCTTCCTTACACTCCTCATTCCACCAGGGAATACGTCGTTTAAAAGGCGATCCGTTCGTTTGAGGGATACAGAGTGACGCAGCATCAGTTATAATTGCCGTCAAATACGACACTGCATCATCGATAGGAAATGTACAGATGTCATCCCAGGCCACATATGTCAGCTCTCTATATCGTTTCCAGTCGGCACCGTCGACTTTCCAACGGGGCAGATGTGGAGCACACTCATCGGCTTTTGTTAATTTTAGGATGATTGGGAAATGGTCACTCCCGTATGAATTTTCGATGACGTTCCACTCTAGGTATGGCACAAGTGTACTTGATGCGATACTTAAATCTATAGATGAGTATGTTTTGTGTGCTACACTGTAGTATGTTGGCTCTTTTTTATTGAGCAAGCATGCATCCGTGGAGAAAAGAAAATTTTCAATTAAGCGCCCTCTTGCATCACAACGAGAATCTCCCCAGAGGGTGTTGTGTGCATTTAAATCGCCTACAATGATGTAAGGTTCGGGAAGTTCTGTGATAAAGCTTTGGAATTCTGTTTTGGAGAGTTGGTAGCTAGGAGGGATGTATAGAGAGCTAATTGTTACTAGTTTATGAAACAGCACAGCTCTGATTGCAACCGCCTCAAGGGTAGTTTGCAGCTTCAGATGCTGGCAGGCGACACCTTTATCTACTAGTATGGCCACACCACCCGAAGAGGCGAGGCCATCGTTGCGATCTTTGCGATAGATCGCATATTGTCGGAGAAAGTTAGTTTGTGAAGATTTAAGGTGTGTTTCTTGGACACACAGCACCCTTGGATTGTACTTATTTAGGAGTTCCTTAATGTCATCAAGATTGTGTAATAGACCTCTGACATTCCAGTGTAGTATCTGTGTATCCATTTTATATTTGTCTTGTGCTGTGTGTCTAAGAGTGATAGATTAAGCTAGATCACGAGGCCTTTCCTGGCCCCGTGATGGGGGTTTTCCCTTTTTTCCCGGCACGCTCCAAGGAGCTGCGCCGTTCCTTTGGCGTCTGAGACGCCGGAGTAGAGCTGCTTGCATCCATCGCCTCTTCAGAGGTGTTGGATGACGCCCGCGCTGCGGGGACACTCGGGGTTTTTTCGGGCCTGTCTGCATGAGCAATGGCCCTGGGACCGGCAGGCCCGGAGGCCTGGTGGCCCTTCGTGGCAAGGGGCGGAGCAGTACTGGCTGCTCCTGCCAGGGGGGCTGATGGCGGAACCACAGTCACACTCCGTGTGACGCGGCCTGCCGTCGAAGGATGTGGCGCTGCCCCCTGGCGCGTCACATCACTGTAGGACGGATTCGATTGATTATGTGCAGAGAAACGCTTGCGCGCTTCCGGGAAGGAAATGTTTAGTTTGACCTTGAGTTGAATTATTTCTTTTTCTTTTTTCCATGATGGGCACGATCGCGAATATGCGGGGTGGTCTCCGTCACAGTTTGCACAGTGGGTTGCGGAAGTACAGATGTCTGAGGTGTGTTCTTTTGATGCACATTTTGCACAAGTAGAGTGCCCTCGGCAGCTCTGAGATCCATGCCCAAAACGCTGACACTTGAAGCATCGACGCGGATTGGGAATGTACGGTCGTACGCGGAGTTTACAATATCCGGTCTCTATTGAATCAGGGAGGTCACTTGTTCCAAATGTAATTATTACATGCTTTGTGGGAATTTCCTTGTCGTCGCGCCTTAACTTAATTCGTTGCACCTTTACCACGTTCTGGTCTTGCCATCCATCCAACAGCTCGCTTTCACTTAGTTCGAGGAGGTCGTCATCGGAAATGACACCGCGCACAGTGTTCATTGATCTGTGGGGGCCCACAGAAACGGGGATATCACCAAACGCAATAAGTTTTGTCAGCTTGTTGTATTGGAGCTTGTCACGTACTTCCAGAAGAAGGTCGCCGCTTCCCATTTTGGTCACTTTGTAACCCGTGCCGATTGCCTCTGTCAGACTTTTTGCAACAACAAATGGTGATATCGTACGGACTTTCTTAGTTTCATGTTGACTGTGTATCACGTGGTACTTGGGAAAGGTTTCTTTAGGTTTCAAAAAGAAGTTGAAGCTTTCGTCGGTGCGCCCCCTCTTCAGGGAGCGATCATGTAGTGGGGGGAAACTGGAAGCCATATATAGCAGTACTGTATTCGGTAGGTATGCCCGCCGCCCACCTCGGAGCCCAACCTGGGGACGTTACAGGAATAGAAATATTCCACCCTGCGCACGCCAGCGGTACATTCCCACTATAACCTAATATATATATACCCAAGACTGGATATATTACACAAGGTTAACCCTTGCCGCCTGGAAAATAGGAAGTTAAAAGAAGTGAATAGAAGACAGTAAAGATGGAAAAGTGAGAAAGAAAGACAAAAGATTGGAGAGGGGGACAGGAAAAGGCGACTGCCGATTTCCTCCAGGTGGGTCAGTCTGGAGGTGCCGTCTATGTGAAGCAGAGGCCGAAGAGGTGTGTTGCCTCCACCGGGGGGCCTTAGAGGTCCGAACACCCGGCATCGGCTCAACCCCCAGGATCCCCCTTTCCCCAGACACGGCTAAGCCGCGCACGGCTACACGCGGGAGGGTCCAACCCTCATGTGCTCGGGTACGTGGTGTCGCAACACACCAAACGCCTGCTTACGCAGACGCCCCTGCGGGGGCTCTTTCGGTCTAGTTTTTGTTTTTCTATTGCTGATTTGTATGTTGTAAATGCTGTAGAATAGTGCGATGAACTGGACACTTGTTCAAAATGTGCACCCAGATGGTTCGCTTGGTCCTCCAGGCTGTCTCCCTGCGTGTCTACCAGGGGAGGCGGATGTGTTTGTCGTCCTCTTACTCTATTGACCCGGTTCCAAACCTTGGCCTCATCAGTGTATGAATTGATGCTTGATAAGAATGTTTGCCAGCTGTCTCTCCTGGCTTGTCTGCACGTTCTCCTACCTTGGGATTTGATTTTCTTAAAATTGAAAAGGTTTTCAGCAGTAGGAGAATCGCGAAGCTGCCTCCATGCTTTGTTCTGCTGCCTACGCGCGTTCCGGCATTGTTCATTCCACCATGGAACACGGCGTTTGCTAGGAAGTCCACTTGTTTGGGGGATACATTTAGAAGCTGCATCAATTATCAAGTTAGAAAAATACTCGACGGCACCATCAATTTTGAGCGAAGACATGTCAGCCCACGAGATCGTACTGGTAAGTGTTTGGTATTTCTCCCAGTCCGCTGCATCGACCTTCCACCAGGGAGCATGTGGTGGAGATTCGTGTTGTCTTGTTGCTCTCAGCAGTATTGGGAAATGGTCGCTCCCGTAAGGGTTTTTTATAACTTCCCATTCAAGTTCGGGTAATATGGATGGAGAAGCTATGCTGAGATCTATAGAAGAAAAAGTTTTGTTTGCGAGACAATAATATGTAGGTTCTTTTTTGTTTAGCAGACATGCTCCGGATGAGAAAAGAAAGCCTTCAATTAGACGGCCTCGAGCATCGATGCGAGTCGCCCCACAGTCCGCTGTATGCATTGAGATCCCCAAGAACAAGATAAGGTTCTGGCAATTCGTCTATTAGGGACTGGAATTCATGTTTGTGTAAGTGGTAATGTGGGGGTATGTAAAGCGAGCAAATGGTGACGAGTTTGTTTAAGAGAACAAGTCGAACTGCCACTGCTTCGAGGGGCGTTTGCAGCGGTAAACGTTGACACGCTATGCTTTTCTGAATTATAATGGCAACACCGCCTGAAGATGCAAGAGCATCATCGCGGTCTTTACGAAACGTAACATACTGTCGAAGAAAGTTAGCATGTTCCGATTTTAAGTGAGTTTCCTGTACACACAGCACTTTTGGATTGTGTTCGTGGAGAAGTTCTTGCACATCATCGAGGTTCCTAAGAATGCCTCGGATGTTCCACTGTATGATTTGTATATCCATACTGAAAGTAAAATTGGTGCTGTGTGTACAAAAAAGGAAGTTTTGCCTTAGATTACAGAACCTTTTCCAGGCCCTGTAACGCGGGATTTGTCCTTTCTGAAGCGGTCGAGGGAGCCTTGCCGCTCCTTAGGCGCTTGATGCGCCGTCGGGATGGGTGTAGTGTCCATTGCCTCATGTGAGGCGCTGGACACACGCTCTTGCGAGCGAGAAATTTCGCGAGAAAGTCTCGCCGCGAAGGACGAGACCTTTGTGCCCACCAGCCCGGAGGTCGATGGGGCTGCCTTTGGGCCTGAGCTGCGCCGGCTGTTGCCAGCGGCAGCAGGGGCCGGAGAGGATGAGGTAGCCTTGACTGCACCCACCGTGGGCGCTGCTGGCGGTCCTGCCGGTTCGCTACGCGAAGCGCAGGGTGCCTCCTTGGACTGTTGTGGTGCCGGTAACCCTAGGGTACCCGGGCTTGTTTTTTCTGG